>NW_023995221.1:0-95000 GCF_015586225.1 Lucilia sericata | reverse complement strand
AAAATAGAAAATTTCTTAACATTTTTTAATAAAAACAAAAATTCCCAAAAAAATTTAACTTTTCGAACAAAAATTTTTGGGAAATTTTCTATTTCGAAATTTTCTATCAAAAGAGAAATTTTGCGAAAATTTTCTATAAAAAAAGAAATTTTGGAAAAATTTTCTAAAGAAAATATGAATATGTGGTTGTATGTATGTTTGTATGTACATATGTATGTTTGTATCTATCTATGTTTGTTTGGACTTTATTGAAATTTCTTAGGTTCTTCCGGTATGTCTGGAAGGAACTATAGGCTACCCTTTTTTTTGGAAATTCAAGTAGTCGAGGTGCCACGCCCACATTCATAATAACTATTAAAAGTCGCATATCTCAGAAACTACAACAGCATCCATATGAACACATATTTGCAAAATGGGCAGCCTTAGTACAGTAGGCGTGGTACCTCTCATATAAACAAATCTTAAAAAGTATAACAACTAGAGTCCTCATTAAATAGAAATCAGAAAGTATTAGAGCCAAAATTCTAAAATTTTGCACGAACAACTTTGACATCCATGCCAACATTTGTGTGATTAATTAGCGGACTTGATTTTAGGGGCGGGTACCTCCCATATAAATAAAATACAAAAATTCGTTGTTCTAGAAAACTATTAGAGCTAGACTCTTCAAATTTTGTACGAAGAACTTTAACATCCATGTGAACATTTGACATCCATGTGAACATTTGGGAGAAAAATGGACGGTCTATCATTATGGAGGATTGGCATCTCACATATGAATTAAGTAGAAAAATTCGTATATCTGGGAAACTATTAGAGCTAGAATCATCAAATTTTGTACGAAAAACTCCGACATCCATGTAAATATTTGGGTAATAAATTGGTGGACTTTCAATAAGGGGCACAAAAATTCGTATATTCCGGAAACTTTTATAGCTAGAACCTTCAAAAATCGTAAAGTCTCCTATTAATTTATATTTATTTTTGGGTAGCAAAGCATACATGGTATAGCTAGTTTTCTATAAAAATTAAAATTTTGCAAAAAATTTTCTATAAAAAGAGAAATTTTGAGAAAATTTTCTATAAAAATAGAAATTTTGTGGAAAGATAGAAAATTTGTGGAAATTTTCCCTAAAGAGAGAAATTTTGTGATAATTTAAAAAAATTTTTTTTACAAAATTTCTATAAAAAGAGAATTTTTCTCTAAAAATTTTGTCTAAAATTTTTACCTAAAAAAGAGAATTTTTGTAAATATTATCTAAAAAAGAGAATTTTCGTAAAAATTATCTAAAAAAGAGAATTTTTGTAATAATTATCTAAAAAAGAGAATTTTTGTAAAAATTATCTAAAAAAGAGAATTTTTGTAAAAATTATCTAAAATAGAGAATTTTTGTAAAAATTATCTAAAAAGAGAATTTTTGTAAAAATTATCTAAAAAAGAGAATTTTTGAAAAAATTATCTAAAAAAGAGAATTTTTGTAAAAATTATCTAAAAAAGAGAATTTTTGTAAAAATTATCTAAAAAAGAGAATTTTTGTAAAAATTATCTAAAAAAGAGAATTTTTGTAAAAATTATCTAAAAAAGAGAATTTTTGTAAAAATTATCTTAAAAAGAGAATTTTTGTAAAAATTATCTAAAAAGAGAATTTTTGTAAAAATTATCTAAAAAAGAGAATTTTTGTAAAAATTATTTAAAAAAGAGAATATTTGTAAAAATTATCTAAAAAAGAGAATTTTTGTAAAAATTATTTAAAAAAGAGAATTTTTGTAAAAATTATCTAAAAAGAGAATTTTTGTAAAAATTATCTAAAAAATAGAATTTTTGTAAAAAATATCTAAAAAAGATAATTTTTGGAAAAATTATCTAAAAAAGAGAATTTTTGAAATTTTTCAAATATCTAAAAAAGAGAATTTTTGTAAAAATTTTCTCAAAAAGAGAATTTTTGTAATAATTTTCTAAGAAAGAGAATTTTTGTAAAAATTATCTAAAAAAAATTTTTTAAAAATTTTCTGTATAAAATATTCAAAAGAGAATTTGTGTAAAAATGATCTAAAAGAGAATTTTTGTAAAAATTATGTAATAGAGAATTTTTTTTAAAATTATCTAAAAAAGAGAATTTTTATAAAAATTATCTAAAAAAGAGAATTTTTGTAAAAAATTTTCTATAAAAATAGAAATTTTGTGAAATTCTTCTCTAAAAAGAAAAATTTTTCGAAATTTTCCATAAAACGAAAAGTTTTGCGAACATTTTCTATAAAACGAAAAATTTGCTATAAAAAGAAACATTTTTTGAAACATTCTATAAAACATAAATCTTGTAAAAATTGTCTCTAAAGAAAGTAAGAAATTTTTAGAAAAAAAATTGAGTTTTTTTATAAAAATATTTTTTTTTTAATTTCCCAAAAAAAGAGAAATTTTCCATAAAAAAAATAATTTTTTTTGTAAATTTTCTTTAAATAAAAAAAGATAAAATTTTCAATTAAAAGAGACATTTTTGTAAATATTCTACAAAAAAGAGATATTTTCTGAAAGAAGAGATGTAAAAGAGATTTCTTTTTGTATAAAGAGAAAATTTCAAAAAATTTATTTTAAATATAGAATTTAAAATTTCCAAACATTTTTTATGACAAAGAAATGTATGAAATATTAGCTAAAAAGAGGCAATTTTCTATTAAAAAGATACATTTTTACAAATTTTTTATAAAAGAGAAATATTTGAAAAAAAAAAATATAAAAATGAAAAACATTATAAAAATGTGAAATATTCAAATATTTTCTATGAAATTTTGTTTCATAGAAAATATTTTGTTAAATTTTCTATACAAATATTCTGCAGTTTTTTTTTTTCTCAAATATAAATCTACTCTAAACCTTCCATTAAATAAAACTTTTCAATCCATTTTAAAAATTTCAAACAGTTGCAAACTATATATCATCAGCCAATTATGTACCATTTCAAAACAACTCAACTGAAATAATAACAAAGATTACAGAAATAATCCATCTGCAGAAGAAACAAATAAAACCCCTTTAAACCAAAAAAAAATTATCATTAAAAAACTGTCGCATTCTTTAGGCTAAAATTTTCTTTTAGCAATACAAAAAGGCAAAAACTAAATAAAATCCCAAAGACACAGAAAACAAAAAACTTAAACTAAAAACTTAATGCGTAAAAATGACGTATGAATGGTTTTAATTAATATTGGCAGCACGTTTTACTGCAATATTTATTATTAATTTAGTATTTTTTCTTCACTTGCCAGCAGCAGCAACAGTCGAGACACCAGCAATGTTTGTTTTAAAGTTGTATTTTACTTTAGTATCACAAGATATTTTGGTCATTATTCTTTTTTTATATAAAATCATATTTTTTATATAAACGATGCTTTTTAATGCCAACTGTGTTGCTGTGTTGCAGTGTATTTGGTATCTTTGGTGCATTGAACAAAATGCACAACAAACTCCAACATGATTTGGAAAGAGAAAAAAATGCAAACTTACTTGTTGGCAACCAGTTTCAAGGTGTTACGGTGCTAATGTGCATTTATGCAAACGATAAAATCAATTGGTAACTTCAATTTGCTTAAGCAGATAATGTCAGAATTATGGACTGTTAATTAAAATTAATCAAACAAGTAGAAATATTATTACAACAACAGCAACAAATTGTAAAACAGAGACACTGTCACATATGGAAATAAAAACAAGCAGAACCTATAGTCGGTCCTTTCTAAACATAAAAGACTTTACACCCAAGATTTTTGGCAGACTAGATTATAGACTAGACTATAGACTAGACTATAGACTAGACTATAGACTAGACTATAGACTAGACTATAGACTAGACTATAGACTAGACTATAGACTAGACTATAGACTAGACTATAGACTAGACTATAGACTAGACTATAGACTAGGACTATAGACTAGACTATAGACTAGACTATAGACTAGACTATAGACTAGACTATAGACTAGACTATAGACTAGACTATAGACTAGACTATAGACTAGACTATAGACTAGACTATAGGACTAGACTATAGACTAGACTATAGACTAGACTATAGACTAGACTATAGACTAGACTATAGACTAGACTATAGACTAGACTATAGACTAGACTATAGACTAGACTATAGACTAGACTATAGACTAGACTATAGACTAGACTATAGACTAGACTATAGACTAGACTATAGACTAGACTATAGACTAGACTATAGACTAGACTATAGACTAGACTATAGACTAGACTATAGACTAGACTATAGACTAGACTATAGACTAGACTATAGACTAGACTATAGACTAGACTATAGACTAGACTATAGACTAGACTATAGACTAGACTATAGACTAGACTATAGACTAGACTATAGACTAGACTATAGACTAGACTATAGACTAGACTATAAACTAGACTATAGACTAGACTATAGACTAGACTATAGACTAGACTATAGACTAGACTATAGACTAGACTATAGACTAGACTATAGACTAGACTATAGACTAGACTATAGACTAGACTATAGACTAGACTATATACAAGACTATAGACTAGACTATAGACTAGATATAGACTAGACTATAGACTAGACTATAGACTAGACTATAGACTAGACTATAGACTAGACTATATACAAGACTATAGACTAGACTATAGACTAGACTATAGACTAGACTATAGACTAGACTATAGACTAGACTAGAATATAGACTAGAATATAGACTAAACTATAGACTAGACTATAGACTAGACTATAGACTAGACTATAGACTAGACTATAGACTAGACTATAGACTAGACTATAGACTAGACTATAGACTAGACTATAGACTAGACTATAGACTAGACTATAGACTAGACTATAGACTAGACTATAGACTAGACTATAGACTAGACTATAGACTAGACTATAGACTAGACTATAGACTAGACTATAGACTAGACTATAGACTAGACTATAAACTAGACTTGAGTCGAAAACTTCAGACAGTAGGGTATATAACGAATACAACAACTACATAAAACTTGCTGTTGAGATTAATTTTCAATGATAAGAATTGTATTTCATAATTTTTTCATAAAATCTTTTTTTATACATTTTGTTACAAGTTTTTAAATATTTTAATTTTTCTCGCAACCTATTCCATCATCACAAAAAAAAAAAAAAAAACAACCAAGAAAAAAATAAAACAAATCCCCTATAAAAAGATGAAGAGGAAACCGTAAAAAGAAATTGATTAATTTTGGTATTCAGACAGAAGTTAACACGACTCCAGAACAGAAGTAACAACATGCTGAATTCCACGTACAATGGACCGACGATTCCAAAGAGTATGTGTTAGTTTTTTTGTTTTGCTTATTTACACTAATAAATTATAATTTTGCTCGTTGTAGTTCCTGTTACAATTTACAACGTTATCAGTTTGAACATTTTAATATATCTATATTTTTTTATTTTTTACATAATTTTTTTGCTTTAATTTTATTTGTTAAATGTTCGCTTTAATGCTTCGCTGAATTGTTCTTTTGTGCAACAGCAGCAGCAAGAAATTTTAAATACTTGTTTTGAGACTACTTTAACTATAAAAGTGATTTTGTTTACGGTTTTCTTGCAGTTTTATGACTATTTTGTGTTTAAGTAGTTTCCTGCCTGCCGTCTTTATTTTTTTTTTTATTTAGAGTGTTGAACATCAAAATTTTGCCATAAATTGCATTCACCTGTAATTTGCTGACGCCAGCAATTTAGTTTAACTTTAAGTGCTTTTCTTTTTTGGCCAGTTAAATGCTTTTAGAGTATGACTAAATGGTACATTAATTTCTTAGATTCTCTTATAGTATTAAAGCGCCTACTGAGATAAGGAGATTGTAAATATTTTATTATAAATAGAGGAAGTTCTTAATAAAGACCTTAAATTAAAGATTGTAGCCTAGACTATAGAATATGTAGACTATAGCCTAGAATAAAGACTAGCCTATAGCCCAGATTTTAGACTAGATTATAGTCTAGTCAACAGTCTAGTCAACAGTCTAGTCAACAGTCTAGTCTAGTCTAGTCTAGTCTAGTCTAGTCTAGTCTATAGTCTAGTCTATAGTCTAGTCTATAGTCTAGTCTATAGTCTAGTCTAGTCTAGTCTATAGTCTTAGTCTATAGTCTTAGTCTATAGTCTAGTCTTAATGTATAGTCTATAGTCTAGTCTATAGTCTAGTCTATAGTCTAAGTCTATAGTCTAGTCTATAGTCTAGTCTATAGTCTAGTCTATAGTCTAGTCTATAGTCTAGTCTATAGTCTAGTCTATAGTTCTAGTCTATAGTCTAGGTCTATAGTCTAGTCTATAGTCTAGTCTATAGTCTAGTCTAATAGTCAGTCTATAGGTCTAGTCCTATTAGTCTAGTCTATAGTTCTAGTCTATAGTCTAGTCTATAGTCTAGTCTATAGTCTAGTCTATAGTCTAGTCTATAGTCTAGTCTATAGTCTAGTCTATAATCTAGTCTATCGTCTAGTAGTCTAGTCTTATAGTCTAGTATATAATCTAGTCTATTAAGTCTCGGTCCTATAGTCTAGTCTATAGTCTAGTCTATAGTCTAGTCTATAGTCTAGTCTATAGTCTAGTCCTATAGTCTAGTCTATAGTCTAGTCTATAGTCTATTCCTATAGTCTAGTTCTATAGTCTAGTCTATAGTTAGTCTATAGTCTAGTCTATAGTCTAGTCTATAGTCTATTCTATAGTCTAGTCTATAATTAGTCTATAGTCTATTCTAGAGTCTAGTCGATAGTACCTATTCTATAGTCTATCTATAGTCTAGTCTATATAGTCTAGTCCTATAGTCCTAGTCTATAGTCTAGTCATATCCTAGTCTAATAGTCTAGTCTATAGTCTAGTCTATAGTCTAGTTGTTTTCTATAGTCATAGTCTAGTCTATATCCTAGTCTATAGTCTATTCTATAGTCGAGTTCTATAGCTATAGTAGTAGTCTAGTCTATAGCTAGTCTAGTCCGATAGTCAGTCTATAGTCTAGTCCCTTAGTCTTAGTCTATAGTCCTAGTCTATGTCTATCTATAGTCTAGTCTATATCTAGTCTATAGTCTAGTCTATAGTCTAGTCATATCTAGGAGTCTATACTATAGTCTAGTCTAGTCTAGTCTATAGTCTAGTCTAGTCTAGTCTAGTCTAGTCTAGTCTAGTCTATAGTCTAGTCTAGTTAGTCTAGTCTAGTCTAGTCTAGTCTAGTCTAGTCTAGTCTAGTCTAGTCTAGTCTAGTCTAGTCTAGTCTAGTCTATAGTATCGTCTAGTCTAGTCTAGTCTAGTCTATAGTATAGTCTAGTCTAGTCTAGTCTAGTCTAGTCTAGTCTATAGTATAGTATAGTATAGTATAGTATAGTATAGTATAGTATAGTATAGTATAGTATAGTATAGTATAGTATAGTATAGTAGAGTATAGTATAGTATAGTATAGTATAGTATAGTATAGATAGTAGTATAGTATAGTATAGTTAGTATAGTATAGTATAGTATAGTATAGTATGTATAGTATAGTATAGTATAGTATAGTATAGTATAGTATAGTATAGTATAGTATAGTATAGATAGTATAGTATAGTATAGTATAGTATAGTATAGTATAGTATAGTATAGTATAGTAGTTAGTATAGTATAGTATAGTATAGTATAGTATAGTATAGTATAGTATAGTATAGTATAGTATAGTATAGTATAGTATAGTATAGTATAGTATAGTATAGTCTAGTATAGTATAGTATAGTCTAGTATAGTATAGTATAGTATAGTATAGCTATAGTATAGTATAGTATAGTATAGTATAGTATAGTATAGTATAGTATAGTATAGTATAGTCTAGTATAGTATAGTATAGTATAGTATAGTATAGTATAGTATAGTATAGTATAGTATAGTATAGTATAGTATAGTATAGTATAGTATAGTATAGTATAGTATAGTATAGTATAGTATAGTATAGTATAGTATAGTATAGTATAGTATAGTATAGTATAGTATAGTATAGTATAGTATAGTATAGTATAGTATAGTATAGTATAGTATCGTATAGTATAGTATAGTATAGTATAGTATAGTATAGTATAGTATAGTATAGTATAGTATAGTATAGTATAGTATAGTATAGTATAGTATAGTATAGTATAGTATAGTATAGTATAGTATAGTCTAGTCTAGTCTAGTATAGTATAGTATAGTATAGTCTAGTCTAGTCTAGTCTATAGTCTAGTCTAGTCTATAGTCTAGTCTATAGTCTAGTCTATAGTCTAGTCTATAGTCTAGTCTATAGTCTAGTCTATAGTCTAGTATATAGTCTAGTCTATAGTCTAGTCTATAATCTAGTCTATAGTCTAGTCTATAGTCTAGTCTATAGTCTAGTCTATAGTCTAGTCTATAATCTTGTCTATAGTCTAGTCTATAGTCTAGTCTATAGTCTAGTCTATAATCTAGTCTATAGTCTAGTCTATAGTCTAGTCTATAGTCTAGTCTATAGTCTAGCCTATAGTCTAGTCTATAGTCTAGTCTATAGTGTAGTCTATAGTCTAGTCTATAGTCTATAGTCTAGTCTATAGCCTATAGTCTATAGTCTAGTCTATAGTCTAGTCTATAGTCTAGTCTATAGTCTAGTCTATAGTCTAGTCTATAGTCTAGTCTATAGTCTAGTCTATAGTCTAGTCTATAGTCTAGTCTATAGTCTAGTCTATAGTCTAGTCTATAGTCTAGTCTATAGTCTAGTCTAGTCTAGTCTAGTCTAGTCTAGTCTAGTCTAGTCTAGTCTAGTCTAGTCTAGTCTAGTCTAGTCTAGTCTAGTCTAGTCTAGTCTAGTCTAGTCTAGTCTATAGTCTAGTCTAGTCTATAGTCTAGTCTAGTCTAGTCTAGTCTAGTCTAGTCTAGTCTAGTCTAGTCTAGTCTAGTCTAGTCTAGTCTAGTCTAGTCTAGTCTATAGTCTAGTCTAGTCTAGTCTAGTCTAGTCTAGTTTAGTCAGTCTAGTCTAGTCTAGTCTATAGTCTAGTCTAGTCTATAGTATCGTCTAGTCTAGTCTAGTCTAGTCTAGTCTATAGTATAGTCTAGTCTAGTCTAGTCTAGTCTAGTCTAGTCTATAGTATAGTATAGTCTAGTCTAGTCTAGTCTAGTCTAGTCTAGTCTAGTCTAGTCTAGTCTAGTCTAGTCTAGTCTAGTCTATAGTCTAGTCTAGTCTATAGTCTAGTCTATAGTCTAGTCTATAGTCTAGTCTATAGTCTAGTCTATAGTCTAGTCTATAGTCTAGTATATAGTCTAGTCTATAGTCTAGTCTATAATCTAGTCTATAGTCTAGTCTATAGTCTAGTCTATAGTCTAGTCTATAATCTAGTCTATAGTCTAGTCTATAGTCTAGTCTATAGTCTAGTCTATAGTCTAGTCTATAGTCTAGTCTATAGTCTAGTCTATAGTCTATAGTCTAGTCTATAGCCTAGTCTATAGTCTAGTCTATAGTCTAGTCTAGTCTATAGTCTAGTCTAGTCTAGTCTATAGTCTAGTCTAGTCTATAGTCTAGTCTAGTCTATAGTCTAGTCTATAGTCTAGTCTATAGTCTAGTCTATAGTCTAGTCTATAGTCTAGTCTATAGTCTAGTCTATAGTCTAGTCTATAGTCTAGTCTATAGTCTAGTCTATAGTCTAGTCTATAGTCTAGTCTATAGTCTAGTCTATAGTCTAGTCTATAGTCTAGTCTAGTCTAGTCTAGTCTAGTCTAGTCTAGTCTAGTCTAGTCTAGTCTAGTCTAGTCTAGTCTATAGTCTAGTCTAGTCTAGTCATAGTCTAGTCTAGTCTAGTCTAGTCTAGTCTAGTCTAGTCTAGTCTAGTCTAGTCTAGTCTAGTCTATAGTCTAGTCTAGTCTAGTCTAGTCTAGTCTAGTCTAGTCTAGTCTAGTCTAGTCTAGTCTAGTCTAGTCTAGTCTAGTCTATAGTATCGTCTAGTCTAGTCTAGTCTAGTTAGTCTAGTCTATAGTATAGTCTAGTCTAGTCTAGTCTAGTCTAGTCTAGTCTAGTCTAGTCTAGTCTAGTCTAGTCTAGTCTATCTATAGTATAGTCTAGTCTAGTCTAGTCTAGTCTATAGTCTAGTCTAGTCTATAGTCTAGTCTAGTCTATAGTCTAGTCTAGTCTATAGTCTAGTCTAGTCTATAGTCTAGTCTATAGTCTATAGTCCTCAGTCTTAGTCTAGTCATAGTCTTAGTCTACTAGTCTAGTCTACTAGTCTAGTCTATAGTCTAGTCTATAAGTCTAGTCTTAGTCTGTCTATAATCTTAAGTCTATCGTCTAGTCTATGAATCTAGTCTATAGTCTCGTCTCATAGTCTAGTCTATAGTCTAGTCTATAGTCTAGTCTATAGTCTAGGTCTATAGTCTAGTCTATAGTCTAGTCTATAGTCTAGTCTATAGTCTAGTCTATAGTCTCGGTCTATAGTCTAGTCTCTAGTCTAGTCTATAGTCTAGTCTATAGTCTAGTCTATAGTCTAGGTCTATAGTCTCGTCTATCGTCTAGTCTATAGTCTAGCTCTATAGTTCTAGTCTATAGTCTGTCTTATAGTCTGAGTCTAGTAGTCTAAGTCTATAGGTCTCAGTCTATAGTCTAGTCTTAGTCTAGTCTATAGTCCTAGTCTATAGTCTAGTCTATAGTCTCGGTCTTATGAGTCTAGTCTATAGTCTAGTCTATAGTCTAGTCTATAGTCTAGTCTAGTCTAGTCTATAGTCTAGTCTATAGTCTAGTCTATAGTCTAGTCTATAGTCTAGTCTATAGTCTAGTCTATAGTCTATTGTCTATAGTCTAGTCTATAGTCTAGTCTATAGTCTAGTCTATAGTCTAGTCTATAGTCTAGTCTAGTCTAGTCTATAGTCTAGTCTATAGTCTAGTCTATAGTCTAGTCTATAGTCTAGTCTATAGTCTAGTCTATAGTCTAGTCTATAGTCTAGTCTATAGTCTAGTCTATAGTCTAGTCTACAGTCTAGTCTATAGTCTAGTCTATAGTCTAGTCTATAGTCTAGTCTATAGTCTAGTCTATAGTCTAGTCTATAGTCTAGTTTATAGTCTAGTCTATAGTCTAGTCTAGTCTATAGTCTAGTCTATAGTCTAGTCTAGTCTAGTCTATAGTCTAGTCTAGTCTATAGTCTAGTCTAGTCTAGTCTATAGTCTAGTCTAGTCTAGTCTAGTCTAGTCTATAGTCTAGTCTAGTCTATATTCTAGTCTAGTCTAGTCTAGTCTAGTCTATAGTCTAGTCTAGTCTATAGTATAGTCGAGTCTAGTCTAGTCTAGTCTATAGTCTAGTCTAGTCTATAGTCTAGTCTATAGTCTAGTCTATAGTCTAGTCTATAGTATAGTCTATAGTCTAGTCTATAGTCTAGTCTATAGTCTAGTCTATAGTCTAGTCTATAGTCTAGTCTATAGTCTAGTCTATAGTCTAGTCTATAGTCTAGTCTATAGTCTAGTCTATAGTCTAGTCTATAGTCTAGTCTATAGTCTAGTCTATAGTCTAGTCTATAATCTAGTCTATAGTCTAGTCTATAGTCTAGTCTATAGTCTAGTCTATAGTCTAGTCTATAGTCTAGTCTATAGTCTAGTCTATAGTCTAGTCTATAGTCTAGTCTATAGTCTAGTCTATAGTCTAGTCTATAGTCTAGTCTATAGTCTAGTCTATAGTCTAGTCTATAGTCTAGTCTATAGTCTAGTCTATAGTCTAGTCTATAGTCTAGTCTATAGTCTAGTCTATAGTCCAGTCTATAGTCTAGTCTATAGTCTAGTCTATAGTCTAGTGTATAGTCTAGTCTATAATCTAGTCTATAATCTAGTCTATAGTCTAGTCTATAGTCTAGTCTATAGTCTAGTCTATAGTCTAGTCTATAGTCTATTCTATAGTCTAGTCTATAGTCTAGTCTATAGTTTAGTCTATAGTCTAGTCTATAGTCTAGTCTATAGTCTAGTCTATAGTCTAGTCTATAGTCTAGTCTATAGTCTAGTCTATAGTCTAGTCTATAATCTAGTCTATAGTCTAGTCTATAGTCTAGTCTATAGTCTAGTCTATAGTCTAGTCTATAGTCTAGTCTATAGTCTAGTCTATAGTCTAGTCTATAGTCTAGTCTATAGTCTAGTCTATAGTCTAGTCTATAGTCTAGTCTATAGTCTAGTCTATAGTATAGTCTATAGTCTAGTCTATAGTCTAGTCTATATTCTAGTCTATAGTCTAGTCTATAGTCTAGTCTATAGTCTAGTCTATAGTCTAGTCTATAGTCTAGTCTATAGTCTAGTCTATAGTCTAGTTTGTAGTCTATGCTATAGTCTAGTTTGTAGCCTATTCTATAGTCTAGTCTAAGATATTTAGTTCACAAAATAATTCCGAAAAAAATAATTAATTTAACGTTTTCTTTGTCCCCCTGTTTTTACTGATCACCTGCCTGTCATGGTCATGAAAAAACTAAGACATTATAAATGTAATTTAAATCAATTCATAAAAAAACCATACACACATGTTTTTACATAATTCCTAAAATTAACCCCAAAAAATCCGGTGGCAGTTAATAACAAAAAAAAAAAAAATAAAAACCAGATTATTTAAACCCTGTTAATTGGATTATAATTTTACTAGACTTGAACTAAAAACTAAAAATATCTTAATAAAAAGCATTTTAGCATACAAATTACACCACAAAACATATACAAAGAAAAAAAACAAATTACACCCCACACACTGAACTCTATGATATTAAGTCATCAAAATGTGATTAACCCTTTTTTTGGGGATTTTCATACATTTTATGTTTTCTAATAACGTTATGTGTAACCAAATATTTATATGAATTTAGTTCATATAGTTAGTAGTAGAAAGAAACCGGAAAATAAAGGAAAACCCCATAATAAATAAAACAAAGACAAAAAGAAAGAAAAAAAGAGGTGAAATGAAAGGAAAACTATTTCCGCACGATCTGATTTAAAATTCCTTGTACAGACATTGTAATGAAAGTAAAAGATAGAGAGAGAGAGACCAACAATCCATGTTTTGTTATGCTCTTAAGAATATAAATGTACAACTTTTGTAAACTATATGAAAGTGTGTGTGTGTGTTAATTAAAGGAAAAAGGAAATTAATTATACTCCATATTTTGGTTATGCGGAAGTTAGTGAGCAGAGCATACAACTACATTTTCTGTCTGTAACTCTTTTGCTTACACAGACTTTGTTGACTAAATTTAACTTAAACTTAATTATATGTTTTATTTACAAATAATGTTGTGAAGTTTTTGTTGGAAATATTTTTTTATAAAAAATAAATAATTTAATTGTTAAAAGTGTGATAAGAAAATATTAAATTAATAGTGTATAAAACGAATTTTGAATACCCTAGAAATGACAAAGTAAATTAACGTTTATTTAAGTAAAATAAATTAATAGTAAATTTTTAAGAAGTGAGTGAAGATAAATATGCCGAGTTAAATATGTAATGACGTAAAGAGTTACGTCATTACATATTTGCAAATATGTCTCACGTAGTTGAAAAATATGGGTTAAATACAAATTTGACATATTTCCAAATATGTTTTTGTATTTTCCCCGCATTTCTAGCAAAATTAATATTTTTAAAATTAAAAACCTTAAATGACAGGAAATTGATCCCCTACCCTTATCTTTAAATGCACATATTTAAAAAACGCCATGTTTTGACTTTTAACACCTTTTCATAGTAGTTGAAGAATTATTCGAAAACCTTAAGTCTTTCCTCTATGAAATGCTGCAAACGGACGGGGCATAGCTCAAATAAAAGGGAATCGAATCCCCTACCGAAATCTTAAAATATATTTTCAAAAAGTTGAAATTTCGATTTTTGTAGATTTTTTCAAAATAAAAATTTTACAAAATTTTAACTTTCTCCACACAAAAAGGGTTAATGGGGCGGGTAATACCTCAAATTAAAGGAAATCGATCCCTCTACCGTAACATTTAAGTACATTTTCAAACAATAATTTTTTCGATTTTTGTCGATTTTTTCAAAATTAAAATTTTACAAAATTTTAACTTTCGTCCCCACCAAAAGGGTTAATGGGGCGACTCATACCTCAAATTAAAGGGAATCGATCCCTCTACCGTAACATTTAAGTACATTTTTAAAATGTGGAAAATTCGATTTTTGACGATTTTTTCAAAATAAAAATTTTACAATATTTTAACTTTCGTCCCCACCAAAAGGGTTAATGAAGCGAGTCATACCTCAAATTAAAGGGAATCGATCCCTCTACCGTAACATTTAAGTATATTTTCAAAAAATTATTTTTTCGATTTTTGTCGATTTTTTCAAAATAAAAATTTTACAATATTTTAACTTTCGTCCCCACCAAAAGGGTTAATGGAGCGAGTCATACCTCAAATTAAAGGGAATCGATCCCTCTACCGTAACATTTAAGTACATTTTCAAAAAGTGGAAAAATCGATTTTAACTTTCGTCCCCACAAAAAGGGTTAATAGGGCGGGTCATACCTCAAATTAAAGGGAATCGATCCCTCTACCGTAACATTTAAGTACATTTTCAAAAAGTGGAAAAATCGATTTTTGACGATTTTTTCAAAATTAAAATTTTACAAAATTTTAACTTTCGTCCCCACAAAAAGGGTTAATGGGGCTAGTCATACCTCAAATTAAAGGGAATCGATCCCTCTACCGTAACATTTAAGTATATTTTCAAAAAATAATTTTTCCGATTTTTGTCGATTTTTTCAAAATAAAAATTTTACAATATTTTAACTTTCGTCCTCACCAAAAGGGTTAATGGAGCGAGTCATACCTCAAATTAAAGGGAATCAAACCCTGCACCGTAACATTTATGTACATTTTCCAAAAGTGGAAAATTCGATTTTTGTAGATTTTTTTAAAATAAAAATTTTACAAAATTTTTACTTTCGTCCCCACCAAAAGGGTTAATGAGGCGAGTCATACCTCAAATTAAAGGGAATCGATCCCTCTACCGTAACATTTAAGTACATTTTCAAAAAGTGGAAAAATCGATTTTTGACGATTTTTTCAAAATTAAAATTTTACAAAATTTTAACTTTCGTCCCCACCAAAAGGGTTAATGAGGCGAGCCATACCTCAAATTAAAGGGAATCGATTCCTCTACGATTCCTCCTCTAGATTTTTGACGATTTTTTCAAAATAAAAATTTTACAATATTTTAACTTTCGTCCCCACCAAAAGGGTTAATGGAGCGAGTCATACCTCAAATTAAAGGGAATCGATCCCTCTACAGTAACATTTAAGTACATTTTCAAAAAGTGGAAAAATCGATTTTTGACGATTTTTTCAAAATTAAAATTTTACAAAGTTTTAACTTTCGTCCCCACAAAAAGGGTTAATAGGGCGGGTCATACCTCAAATTAAAGGGAATCGATCCCTCTACCGTAACATTTAAGTATATTTTCAAAAAATAATTTTTCCGATTTTTGTCGATTTTTTCAAAATAAAAATTTTACAATATTTTAACTTTCGTCCTCACCAAAAGGGTTAATGGAGCGAGTCATACCTCAAATTAAAGGGAATCAAACCCTGCACCGTAACATTTATGTACATTTTCCAAAAGTGGAAAATTCGATTTTTGTAGATTTTTTTAAAATAAAAATTTTACAAAATTTTAACTTTCGTCCCCACCAAAAGGGTTAATGAGGCGAGTCATACCTCAAATTAAAGGGAATCGATCCCTCTACCGTAACATTTAAGTACATTTTCAAAAAGTGGAAAAATCGATTTTTGACGATTTTTTCAAAATTAAAATTTTACAAAATTTTAACTTTCGTCCCCACCAAAAGGGTTAATGAGGCGAGCCATACCTCAAATTAAAGGGAATCGATTCCTCTACGATTCCTCCTCTAGATTTTTGACGATTTTTTCAAAATAAAAATTTTACAATATTTTAACTTTCGTCCCCACCAAAAGGGTTAATGGAGCGAGTCATACCTCAAATTAAAGGGAATCGATCCCTCTACAGTAACATTTAAGTACATTTTCAAAAAGTGGAAAAATCGATTTTTGACGATTTTTTCAAAATTAAAATTTTACAAAGTTTTAACTTTCGTCCCCACAAAAAGGGTTAATAGGGCGGGTCATACCTCAAATTAAAGGGAATCGATCCCTCTACCGTAACATTTAAGTATATTTTCAAAAAATAATTTTTTCGATTTTTGTCGATTTTTTCAAAATAAAAATTTTACAATATTTTAACTTTCGTCCCCACCAAAAGGGTTAATGGAGCGAGTCATACCTCAAATTAAAGGGAATCGATCCCTCTACCGTAACATTTAAGTACATTTTCAAAAAATAATTTTTTCGATTTTTGTCGATTTTTTCAAAATAAAAATTTTACAAAATTTTAACTTTCGTCCCCACAAAAAGGGTTAAAGGGTCGAGTCATACCTCAAATTAAAAGAAATCGATACCCCTACTGTTGCCTTCAAATGTTTTTTCAAAAAGTAAAATTTTTCTATTAAAAAAAATTATTTTCTGTTTTTAGAACATTATTCAATATAGTTATTTTTATTTATTTTTTTTTTTGTATCGAGTTTTGAAAAATTTCCCGTGAAATTTTTAACGGAGTACTAAGCTTTATTCGAAACGATCTAGCCATGTCCGTCCGTCTGTCCGTCTGTCTTGAAAACACGATAGAGTCCAAATGGAAGTAGCTAGCGACCTGAAATTTTGCAGAGATACTTATAGTTGATGCAGTTTATTTGGTATTGAAAATGGGCAATATCGGACCACGATTTTGCCTAGCCCTATATAAGGCCCCCTTCAGAAAATGACTTTATCGCCCATAACTGGCTAAGAAAAGCATCAATAGCAGAGAAATTCGGCACAAATATGTTTTATGGGAACATAAATCTCTATATAGAATTTTATAAGGATCGGTCCATAATTGACCCTACCCCCATATGAATTCCCCTTCAGAAAATGACTTTATCGCCCATAACTTGTTAACAGAAGCATCAATAGCGGTGTAATTCGGCACAAACATGTTCTATAGAGACATAAATCTCTTCGTAGAATTTTATAAGGATCGGTCCATAATTGACCCTACCCACCCACTATAAAGTCCCCTTCAGAAAATGACTTTATCACCCATAACTGGTTAACAGAAGCTTCAACAGCGGTGCAATTCGGCACAAGCATGTTTTATAGGGACATAAATCTCTTCGTAGCATTTTATAAGGATCGGTCCATAATTGACCCTAGCCCCCATATAAAGTCCCCTTCAGAAAATGACTTTATCACCCATAACTGGCTAAGAGAAGCATCAATAGCAGTGAAAGTCGGTACAAACATGTTTTATAGGGACATAAATCTCTTCGTAGCATTTTATAAGGATCGGTCCATAATTGACCCTACCCCCCATATAAAGTCCCCTTCAGAAAATGACTTTATCGCCCATAACTAGTTAACGGAAGCATCAATAACGGTAGAATTCGGCACAAATTTGTTTCATGGGGACATAAATCTCTTCGTAGAATTTTTTACGGATCGGTCCATAATTGACCCTACCCCCCATATAAAGTCCCCTTCACAAAATGACTTTAGCGCTCTTAACTGGGTAAGAGGAGCATCAATAGCGGTAAAATTCGGCACAAATATGTTCTATAGGAACATAAATCGCTTCGTAGAATTTTATTAGGATCCATGATTGACCCTTCCCCCCATATAAAGTCCCCTTCAGAAAATTACTTTAATGCTCATATCTACCTTAAGAAGCATATATATAACAATAAAAAGTTTTATAGTAACTAAAATCATTTTCTTAAATTTTTGAGGATGGGTCCATAACTGACCCTAACCCCCTAATAAGGTCTCCTTTAGACAAAGACTTTAACGCTCGTTACTGACACAAAAAGCAGTAAAATTTTACATAAACAAGATTCGTGCGAGCTCCCTATCAAACTTCATAAGGATCGATCCTTATTGAAAGTGGGCAATATCGGTCCACGTTTTCGCCTAGCCCTCATATCAGGCCCCCTTCAGAAAATAACTTTATCGCTCATAACTTGCTAAGAGATGCATCAATAGCTGTTAAATTCGACACAAACATGTTAAATGAGAACTTAAATCTCTTTGTAAGATTTTATATGGATAGGAACATGAACCCATATAAATTCCCCTTCAGAAAATGTCTTTAAGGCTTATTATTGACTCAAAAATTCTACTTGAACAAGTTTTGTGCGAGCCAAAATATCTTTATCAAATTTTATAAGGATCGGTCCTTAATTAACCCTATCCCCCTTATAAAGTTCCCTTCAGAAAATGACTCCACCCTTCATATTAAATCCCTCTCAAGTAGTGACAGTAACGCTCGTTACTAGCTGTAACGCTTAAATACGACTACAGCGATGAAATTTCGCATAAACATGTTTGTATGAGCCCTTACCCTATGCCGCCATTAAGACCATCATTAGAAAATTATTTTAAAGCTCATTACTTGCTCAAAAATGCGACATAAACAATATTTGTATGAACAAAAATCGTTCTAAATTTTAGAAGTATCGATACATAATTGACCAATACTTTGAATGAAGATGGATCGATAAATAACCACTTAACTAAAATTACTTTAACTCTCATTAGTTGCTTAAAATTACGACTTAGGCGATGAAATTTTACGAACATAATTTATGTACAAAAGTTTATAAAAATCTGTCTATAATTGACCCTTATTTAAGATGTTCATATTAATATTGTCATATTATTCAACATAGATCGATAATATCAAAGTTTATTAGTAAGAATGATATGATGGTGGGTATATAAGATTCGGCATGGCCGAATCTTGTTTTAAGTTTTTTATACGCTTACATATATTCTGCTGATACCAACTTCATAGCGGAACATTTTTTATAAGTATTTTTTCGAAACTTAAAAAAAAAACATTTATCAACTAAGAGAAAATTCTCTTGAAACTGTCACTTAGTGCAGCTGAAGAGTCCAAGGATGTTCATAATAAAGATCATTGTGTACCGCTGCTTAAGAGCTAAATAGAGATGAAATAAAACATGTAATCATAATTAAACGATATTGTTTTATTTCAAAAACAAAGCAGCTACAGCTTGAGACATTAACGAACTAATTGTTTAATCTACTACTTAAGGTCACCACTAGGCAACCAACCAGCTAGGTGTCTAGGAAGAGTTATGACCCGTGCGATTACCTTTTTCGACGGGAGAGAATCTAAAATTTTTCTAAAAACAGGACTTTATTAAAATTTTTTAAAACATCTTAAAAATAGAATAATTTAACTTTTTGAAAAAATATTTGAATATCGAATTTTCCACTTTTTGAAAACTTTCTTAAATGTTACGGTAGAGGGATCGATTCCCTTTAATTTGAGGTATGAGTCGCCCCATTAACCCTTTTGGTGGGGACGAAAGTTAAAACTTTGTAAAATTTTTATTTTAAAAAAATCGACAAAAATCGAATTTTCCACTTTTGGAAAATGTACATAAATGTTACGGTGCAGGGTTTGATTCCCTTTAATTTGAGGTATGACTCGCCCCATTAACCCTTTTGGTGGGGACGAAAGTTAAAATTTTGTAAAATTTTAATTTTGAAAAAATCGTCAAAAATCTAATTTTCCACTTTTTGAAAATCTACATAAATGTTACGGTAGAGGGATCGATTCTCTTTAATTTGAGGTATGACTCGCCCCATTAACCCTTTTTGTGGGGACGAAAGTTAAAATTTTGTAAAATTTTAATTTTGAAAAAATCGTCAAAAATCGATTTTTCCACTTTTTGAAAATGTACTTAAATGTTACGGTAGAGGGATCGATTCCCTTTAATTTGAGGTATGACTCGCCTCATTAACCCTTTTGGTGGGGACGAAAGTTAAAATTTTGTAAAATTTTAGTTTTGAAAAAATCTACAAAAATCGAATTTTCCACTTTTGGAAAATGTACATAAATGTTACGGTGCAGGGTTTGATTCCCTTTAATTTGAGGTATGACTCGCTCCATTAACCCTTTTGGTGAGGACGAAAGTTAAAATATTGTAGAATTTTTATTTTGAAAAAATCGACAAAAATCGGAAAAATTATTTTTTGAAAATATACTTAAATGTTACGGTAGAGGGATCGATTCCCTTTAATTTGAGGTATGACTCGCCCCATTAACCCTTTTGGTGGGGACGAAAGATAAAATTTTGTAAAATTTTAATTTTGAAAAAATCGTCAAAAATCGATTTTTCCACTTTTTGAAAATATACTTAAATGTTACGGTAGAGGGATCGATTCCCTTTAATTTGAGGTATGACTAGCCCCATTAACCCTTTTTGTGGGGACGAAAGTTAAAATTTTGTAAAATTTTAATTTTGAAAAAATCGTCAAAAATCGATTTTTCCACTTTTTGAAAATGTACTTAAATGTTACGGTAGAGGGATCGATTCCCTTTAATTTGAGGTATGACTCGCCCCATTAACCCTTTTGGTGGGGACGAAAGTTAAAATATTGTAAAATTTTTATTTTGAAAAAATCGTCAAAAATCTAATTTTCCACTTTTTAAAAATGTACTTAAATGTTACGGTAGAGGGATCGATTCCCTTTAATTTGAGGTATGAGTCGCCCCATTAACCCTTTTGGTGGGGACGAAAGTTAAAATTTTGTAAAATTTTTATTTTAAAAAAATCGACAAAAATCGAATTTTCCACTTTTGGAAAATGTACATAAATGTTACGGTGCAGGGTTTGATTCCCTTTAATTTGAGGTATGACTCGCCCCATTAACCCTTTTGGTGGGGACGAAAGTTAAAATTTTGTAAAATTGTAATTTTGAAAAAATCGTCAAAAATCTAATTTTCCACTTTTTGAAAATCTACATAAATGTTACGGTAGAGGGATCGATTCGCTTTAATTTGAGGTATGACTCGCCCCATTAACCCTTTTTGTGGGGACGAAAGTTAAAATTTTGTAAAATTTTAATTTTGAAAAAATCGTCAAAAATCGATTTTTCCACTTTTTGAAAATGTACTTAAATGTTACGGTAGAGGGATCGATTCCCTTTAATTTGAGGTATGACTCGCCTCATTAACCCTTTTGGTGGGGACGAAAGTTAAAATTTTGTAAAATTTTAGTTTTGAAAAAATCTACAAAAATCAAATTTTCCACTTTTGGAAAATGTACATAAATGTTACGGTGCAGGGTTTGATTCCCTTTAATTTGAGGTATGACTCGCTCCATTAACCCTTTTGGTGAGGACGAAAGTTAAAATATTGTAAAATTTTTATTTTGAAAAAATCGACAAAAATCGGAAAAATTATTTTTTGAAAATATACTTAAATGTTACGGTAGAGGGATCGATTCCCTTTAATTTGAGGTATGACTCGCCCCATTAACCCTTTTGGTGGGGACGAAAGTTAAAATTTTGTAAAATTTTAATTTTGAAAAAATCGTCAAAAATCGATTTTTCCACTTTTTGAAAATATACTTAAATGTTACGGTAGAGGGATCGATTCCCTTTAATTTGAGGTATGACTAGCCCCATTAACCCTTTTTGTGGGGACGAAAGTTAAAATTTTGTAAAATTTTAATTTTGAAAAAATCGTCAAAAATCGATTTTTCCACTTTTTGAAAATGTACTTAAATGTTACGGTAGAGGGATCGATTCCCTTTAATTTGAGGTATGACTCGCCCCATTAACCCTTTTGGTGGGGACGAAAGTTAAAATATTGTAAAATTTTTATTTTGAAAAAATCGTCAAAAATCTAATTTTCCACTTTTTAAAAATGTACTTAAATGTTACGGTAGAGGGATCGATTCCCTTTAATTTGAGGTATGAGTCGCCCCATTAACCCTTTTGGTGGGGACGAAAGTTAAAATTTTGTAAAATTTTTATTTTAAAAAAATCGACAAAAATCGAATTTTCCACTTTTGGAAAATGTACATAAATGTTACGGTGCAGGGTTTGATTCCCTTTAATTTGAGGTATGACTCGCCCCATTAACCCTTTTGGTGGGGACGAAAGTTAAAATTTTGTAAAATTTTAATTTTGAAAAAATCGTCAAAAATCTAATTTTCCACTTTTTGAAAATCTACATAAATGTTACGGTAGAGGGATCGATTCGCTTTAATTTGAGGTATGACTCGCCCCATTAACCCTTTTTGTGGGGACGAAAGTTAAAATTTTGTAAAATTTTAATTTTGAAAAAATCGTCAAAAATCGATTTTTCCACTTTTTGAAAATGTACTTAAATGTTACGGTAGAGGGATCGATTCCCTTTAATTTGAGGTATGACTCGCCTCATTAACCCTTTTGGTGGGGACGAAAGTTAAAATTTTGTAAAATTTTAGTTTTGAAAAAATCTACAAAAATCAAATTTTCCACTTTTGGAAAATGTACATAAATGTTACGGTGCAGGGTTTGATTCCCTTTAATTTGAGGTATGACTCGCTCCATTAACCCTTTTGGTGGGGACGAAAGTTAAAATATTGTAAAATTTTTATTTTGAAAAAATCGACAAAAATCGGAAAAATTATTTTTTGAAAATATACTTAAATGTTACGGTAGAGGGATCGATTCCCTTTAATTTGAGGTATGACTCGCCCCATTAACCCTTTTGGTGGGGACGAAAGTTAAAATATTGCAATATTTTAATTTTGAAAAAATCGTTAAAAATCAAATTTTCCACTTTTTGACAATGTGATTAAATGTTACGGTAAGGGGATCGATTCCCTTTAATTTGAGGTATGACCCGCCCCATTAACCCTTTTGGTGGGGACGAAAGTTAAAATATTGCAATATTTTAATTTTGAAAAAATCGACAAAAATCGAATTTTCCACTTTTTGACAATGTAATTAAATGTTACGGTAGAGGGATCGATTCCCTTTAATTTGAGGTATGGCTCGCCCCATTAACCCTTTTGGTGGGGACGAAAGTTAAAATTTTGTAAAATTTTTATTTTGAAAAAATCGACAAAAATCGAAAAAGCAGCATTTCATGGAGGAAAAACTTAAGGTTTTCGAATAATTCTTCAACTACTATGAAAAGGGTGTTAAAAGTCAAAACATGACGATTTTTAAAGATGTACATTTAAAGATAAGGGTAGGGGATAAATTTCCTGTCATTTGAGGTTTTTAATTATTTTAAAAATAATAATTTTGCTAGAAATGCGGGGAAAATACAAAAACATATTTGGAAATATGTCAAATTTGTGTTTTACCCATATTTTTCAACTACGTGAGACATATCTGCAAATATGTAATGACGTAACTCTTTACGTCATTACATATTTAACTCGGCATATTTATCTTCACTCACTTATTTTTAAGTTCATTAAAATACAAATTTGTTATTTATCTCAAAACAAAATTTTAAACATGTGGAATTTTTTTTTTTAATAGTTATCATGTAAGTGTGTATTTGTCACGATTAATATTAATTTTAACTTTTTACAAACTAGTTTAGAGTCAATATTAATGATTCCTTTATGTTTTCAAGGATTTTAATATAATAATTTTTAATATGGAAAAAAATATTGATAAAATTTAGTAGATACAAATTGTTAAAATTCATTGATTTTTTAAACCTTGCAAGACAATTCCCCGATCGGTCGAGAGGCTTTCCGTTTAGACGACATTTCATTACATTATACTGCACATATTAAACAGTTATACACAAACACTAGACATCACCGTTAGCACTCTTAAACAGAAATTGTCGAAAGTTTGAGGCATTGGCCCCAGATGAAGATTGTGTTCAAGCGTTGGTATACGGTTGGCTATAAACAGGAAGGCAAGCGGTTCTGATGATCTACACTGAAAATACTTCCGTCTTATAGCGCTAGCTTCAAGATGAAAGTCTGGACTATCAGGGAATGTATAAAGTGGATTGAATATGGCGTCACGAGAGTTCAACGTATTTATTTTCCGAGAACTAGAAGGCAATTAGAGAGCAATAAACAATAGCATACCCCATATAATAAGGAAATTAACCTGACGTTGTCGAAATGGCAACGATGCGTTATCGAAATGACACAAAGCGTAATCGAAATTGCAACAATGCTTTGTTGGAATAACAACGAAGCGTCTTCAAAATTACAATGGGGGTTGTCAAAATGAGTAGGTGTATATTTTAAAATCTGATGTAATTGCAATCTCCGTTCAACCTAACCTAACGAAAATAAATAGTGCTTTATGAATGTTATTCGTAACCCAAATTCTTAGTTCTATTCCTTGCCATAGTCCAGTTAAAAACATTTTTCAAAACATATTCTGAGTCATATTCTTAAACATAATTGTAGCTCTTTTCCTATTCGTAGTCTTAATCCTAGTCATATTTCTAGTCCTATTTCTAGCCTATTCCTAATCCTATTCATAGTCCAATGCCTATTCTCAGTCCTATTCCTAGTCTTATTCCCAGTCCTATTCTTAGTTCTCTTCACAGTCATATTCCTAGTCCTATTTCTATTACAATTCCTAATACTATTCCCAATCCTATTTCTAGTCTTATTCGCAATCCTAATCTAAGATCTATTCTAGTTCTTTTCCTAGTCCTAGTCTTGTTCCTGGTACTATTCCCTTTCCTATTCCTAGGCCTATTACAAGTCCGATTCTTATTCCTACTCCTAGTCCTATTACCTTTCCTTTCCTTTACCTAGTCCTATTCCTAGTACTATTCCTAGTCCTACCCCTAGTTCTATTCCTATTCCTAGTCCTATTCCGAGTTCTACTGCTAGTTCTATTCCTAGTCCAAATCTTTGTCCTATTCCTTGACCAATTCCTGGACTAATTCATACTCGTATTCCTGGTCTTACTACTATTCCTACTTCTAGCCCTATTCGTAGTCCAATTCCTTGCCCTATTTCTATTCCTATTCCAAGTCCTATTCCTATTCCTAGTCCTATTCCTAGTCCTATTCCTAGTCCTATTCCTAGTCCTATTCCTATTCCTATTCCTATTCCTATTCCTATTCCTAGTCCTAGTCCTATTCCTAGTCCTATTCCTAGTCCTATTCCTATTCCTAGTCCTATTCCTAGTCCTAGTCGTAGTCCTATTCCTAGTCCTATTCCTAGTCCTATTCCTAGTCATATTCCTAGTCCTATTCCTAGTCCTATTCCTAGTCCTATTCCTAGTCCTATTCCTAGTCCTATTCCTAGTCCTATTCCTAGTCCTATTCCTAGTCCTATTCCTATTCCTAGTCCTATTCCTAGTCCTATTCCTAGTCCTAAGCCTAGTCCTATTCCTAGTCCTATTCCTAGTCCTATTCCTAGTCCTATTCCTAGTCCTATTCCTAGTCCTATTCCTATTGCTAGTCCTAGTCCTATTCCTAGTCCTATTCCTAGTCCTATTCCTATTCCTATTCCTATTCCTAGTCCTATTCATAGTCCTATTCCTAGTCCTATTCGTAGTCCAATTCTTAGTCCTATTCTTAGTCCTATTCCTAGTCCTATTCCTAGTCCTATTCCTGGTCTTACTACTATTCCTACTTCTAGCCCTATTCGTAGTCAAATTCCTTGCCCTATTCCTATTCATAGTCATATTCCTATTTCTATTCCCATTCCAAGTCCTAGTCCTATTCCTAGTCCTATTCCTATTCCTAGTCCTAGTCCTAGTCCTATTCCTATTCCTATTCCTATTCCTAGTCCTATTCCTAGTCCTAGTCCTATTCCTAGTCCTATTCCTAGTCCTATTCCTATTCCTAGTCCTATACCTAGTCCTATTCCTATTCCTAGTCCTATTCCTAGTCCTGTTCCTAGTCCTATTCCTAGTCCTAGTCCCATTCCTATTCCTATTCCTAGTCCTATTCCTATTCCTAGTCCTATTCCTATTGCTAGTCCTATTCCTAGTCCTATTCCTAGTCCTATTCCTGGTCCTATTCCTAGTCCTATTCCAAGTCCTAGTCCTATTTCTAGTCCTATTCGTAGTCCTATTCTTAATCCTATTCTTAGTCCTATTCTTAGTCCTATTCCTAGTCCTATTACTAGTCTTATTCTTAGGCCTATTCCTAGTCCTATTCCTAGTCTTATTCCTAGGCCTATTGCTAAGCCTATTCTTATTCCTATTCCTAGTCTTATTCCCAGTCCTATTCCTAGTCCTATTCCTATTCTTTGTTCTAGAGCTAGTCGTAGTCCTCATCCTAGTCCAAGTCCTAGTCCTAGTCCTCGTCCTCGTCCTCGTCCTAGTCCTATTGCTAGTCCTATTCCCAATCCTCGTCCTATTTCTAGTCCTACTATTAAATTATTTCGTTATTACCACAAACTTAATGACAATCTGATAGTATCACCGTCATAGCACAGCCACGTTTTAAGTAGTAACTTAAAGAGGAAAAAATATCATTTACAAATAATTTTAATTTCATTTGTAATAAACCAGGAAACTCCATGAAATGCACCAAACTACCTAAGCACTACTCCATTTTATTGTTAAAATGCCTTATAATAAAACAATGATTTCTATTAAAAGCCTTACAATTCATTTGGGAAAACAAAAATCGACTTAAATAACAAAAGACAAAGAAAATGCGCCAATTAAAACCAAAAAAAAAAAAAAAAGACAACCATCAATTCCTAGTTTGTAGTCTATAAATTAACAACAAAAAAGTCTGCTGTCTATATAAAAAGAAGAAAATAAATTTATCTTAAATTTCACAAACTCCCCCTTTTGAAAATTATTTACAATACAAATCTTCAACTTCATCATATTGAGACAATGGAAATGCCAGTTATAATAAAGTTTGTTTTTCTTAGGAAAAGCAAAAAATAAAAAAACAAACTTTACAAGAAACCAAAATGGCTGCTTATTTATTTCCTGTTTATCATTTTTAATTATAAACTTTCTTAAATGATACTGATCTCTTTGTTTGTCTTATGGTTGTTTTTTATACTTTTTTAAGTTGGCCCTATTCGTAGTCAAATTCCTTGCCCTATTCCTATTCATAGTCATATTCCTATTTCTATTCCCATTCCAAGTCCTAGTCCTATTCCTAGTCCTATTCCTATTCCTAGTCCTAGTCCTAGTCCTATTCCTATTCCTATTCCTATTCCTAGTCCTATTCCTAGTCCTAGTCCTATTCCTAGTCCTATTCCTAGTCCTATTCCTATTCCTAGTCCTATACCTAGTCCTATTCCTATTCCTAGTCCTATTCCTAGTCCTATTCCTAGTCCTATTCCTATTCCTAGTCCTATTCCTAGTCCTATTCCTAGTCCTAAGCCTAGTCCTATTCCTAGTCCTATTCCTAGTCCTATTCCTAGTCCTATTCCTAGTCCTATTCCTATTGCTAGTCCTAGTCCTATTCCTAGTCCTATTCCTAGTCCTATTCCTATTCCTATTCCTATTCCTAGTCCTATTCATAGTCCTATTCCTAGTCCTATTCGTAGTCCAATTCTTAGTCCTATTCTTAGTCCTATTCCTAGTCCTATTCCTAGTCCTATTCCTGGTCTTACTACTATTCCTACTTCTAGCCCTATTCGTAGTCAAATTCCTTGCCCTATTCCTATTCATAGTCATATTCCTATTTCTATTCCCATTCCAAGTCCTAGTCCTATTCCTAGTCCTATTCCTATTCCTAGTCCTAGTCCTAGTCCTAGTCCTAGTCCTATTCCTATTCCTATTCCTATTCCTAGTCCTATTCCTAGTCCTAGTCCTATTCCTAGTCCTATTCCTAGTCCTATTCCTATTCCTAGTCCTATACCTAGTCCTATTCCTATTCCTAGTCCTATTCCTAGTCCTGTTCCTAGTCCTATTCCTATTCCTAGTCCTAGTCCCATTCCTATTCCTATTCCTAGTCCTATTCCTATTCCTAGTCCTATTCCTATTGCTAGTCCTATTCCTAGTCCTATTCCTAGTCCTATTCCTGGTCCTATTCCTAGTCCTATTCCAAGTCCTAGTCCTATTTCTAGTCCTATTCGTAGTCCTATTCTTAATCCTATTCTTAGTCCTATTCTTAGTCCTATTCCTAGTCCTATTACTAGTCTTATTCTTAGGCCTATTCCTAGTCCTATTCCTAGTCTTATTCCTAGGCCTATTGCTAAGCCTATTCTTATTCCTATTCCTAGTCTTATTCCCAGTCCTATTCCTAGTCCTATTCCTATTCTTTGTTCTAGAGCTAGTCGTAGTCCTCATCCTAGTCCAAGTCCTAGTCCTAGTCCTCGTCCTCGTCCTCGTCCTAGTCCTATTGCTAGTCCTATTCCCAATCCTCGTCCTATTTCTAGTCCTACTATTAAATTATTTCGTTATTACCACAAACTTAATGACAATCTGATAGTATCACCGTCATAGCACAGCCACGTTTTAAGTAGTAACTTAAAGAGGAAAAAATATCATTTACAAATAATTTTAATTTCATTTGTAATAAACCAGGAAACTCCATGAAATGCACCAAACTACCTAAGCACTACTCCATTTTATTGTTAAAATGCCTTATAATAAAACAATGATTTCTATTAAAAGCCTTACAATTCATTTGGGAAAACAAAAATCGACTTAAATAACAAAAGACAAAGAAAATGCGCCAATTAAAACCAAAAAAAAAAAAAAAAGACAACCATCAATTCCTAGTTTGTAGTCTATAAATTAACAACAAAAAAGTCTGCTGTCTATATAAAAAGAAGAAAATAAATTTATCTTAAATTTCACAAACTCCCCCTTTTGAAAATTATTTACAATACAAATCTTCAACTTCATCATATTGAGACAATGGAAATGCCAGTTATAATAAAGTTTGTTTTTCTTAGGAAAAGCAAAAAATAAAAAAACAAACTTTACAAGAAACCAAAATGGCTGCTTATTTATTTCCTGTTTATCATTTTTAATTATAAACTTTCTTAAATGATACTGATCTCTTTGTTTGTCTTATGGTTGTTTTTTATACTTTTTTAAGTTGGTTTTTGTGTTTTGGAGTGTAATTTTATTCTCCATTTTTATCTCGCAAATAAACCCTAATTTGTGAATTTGTTAGTTTCTCTTTTGTGTTTAATGTTTGTTTTTTTGAATAAGTGGAAAAAATGTTTTTAATTATTTAATTTTTTTCTATTATTTGTATTTTTAGTATTTGGTGTGCTTTCTGTTTTGTGAAATTGTCACTGTTTAGCATATTTTGTCACGAAATCATTTCGTAGTCATTTTGACAAAAAGTTTCCTATTTTTTAATGGATTTAGTTGAAAAACATTTTGTTGCAGTGGTGGTTGTATTAAAACAAATTACTTAAAAAGGGGGTTAAATTACTTAGGGCAAAGGGATGCAGGGATATCAAAGGATAATCAACAAAATCCACCTGTTTCTTTCTTATCTAAATCAATTATATTAATTTAAGCCAAATTTTAATCATATTTTTAAAATCAAACTCTAGTTACATTGAACTAGAAAATTTTATTTCCCCCTATTTAACTTTTACTCATTAACATAATCCACAAAATAAATATTTTCCAAACAAAATATCGGTTATCAAACCATAAAACTATTTCCCCAATAAACAACATTTTATAGGAATTAACGTTAACAAGAAAAATATATTAAAATTGCAACAAATTTTTACTAAACACGCCACTGTTTAATCGAAGAAAACTAAATCCACCACCAGCTAAAACCAACAACAACAATATTCATATTAAATTTAATACTAGTACTAACTATTTAATTGTTGTTGTTACTACCAAAAAATGCTAATTTAACAACAATTAACACGAATATTTTTGTTTGAGTGTTTGAAATTCAAATATGAATTTATTTTAAAAAAACAGCAACAATAATACTAACCAACAACCACAACAAAAAAACAATTGAAATCAGTTTTTTTAAAACCAAAATTTAAACACCTGCTTTACTACACTAATTTTGGTTTTTAATTAAAAACTCTTAATAATAGTAAACTGAAATAAAAAAATTTTAAAATTATAATAATGGAATGGAATTAGGGATTAAGTCAAGTCGACCTGAAGAGTCAGTCTAAAGGCTAATCTAGTCTAAAGGCTAAACTAGTCTATAGTCTAGTCTATAGTCTAGTCTATAGTCTAGTCTATAGTCTAGTCTATAGTCTAGTCTATAGTCTAGTCTATAGTCTAGTCTATAGTCTAGTCTATAGTCTAGTCTATAGTCTAGTCTATAGTCTAGTCTATAGTCTAGTCTATAGTCTAGTCTATAGTCTAGTCTATAGTCTAGTCTATAGTCTAGTCTATAGTCTAGTCTAGTCTATAGTCTAGTCTATAGTCTAGTCTATAGTCTAGTCTATAGTCTAGTCTATAGTCTAGTCTATAGTCTAGTCTATAGTCTAGTCTATAGTCTAGTACTATAGTCTAGTCTATAGTCTAGTCTAAGTCTAGTCTATAGTCTAGTCTATAGTCTAGTCTATAGTCTAGTCTATAGTCTATAGTCTATAGTCTAGTCTATGTCTAGTCTATAGTCTAGTCTATAGTCAGTCTATAGTCTAGTCTATAGTCTAGTCTATAGTCTAGTCTATAGTCTAGTCTATAGTCTAGTCCTATAGTCTAGTCTATAGTCTAGTCCTATTAGTCTAGTCTATAGTCTAGTCTATAGTCTAGTCTAATAGTCTAGTCTATAGTCTAGTCTATAGTCTAGTCTATAGTCTAGTCTTATAGTCTAGTCTAGCTATAGTCTAGTCTATAGTCGAGTCTATAGTCTAGTCTATAGTCTAGTCTAGTCTAGTCTAGAGTCTAGTCTATAGTCTAGTCTATAGTCTAGTCTATAGTCTAGTCTATAGTCTAGTCTATAGTCTAGTCCTATAGTCTAGTCTATAGTCCTAGTCTATAGTCTAGTCTATAGTCTAGTCTATAGTCTAGTCTATAGTCTAGTCTATAGTCTAGTCTATAGTCTAGTCTATAGTCCTAGTCTATAGTCTAGTCTATAGTCTATAGTCTAGTCTATAGTCTAGTCTATAGTCTAGTCTATAGTCTAGTCTATAGTCTAGTCTATAGTCTAGTCTATAGTCTAGTCTATAGTCTAGTCTATAGTCTAGTCTATAGTCTAGTCTATAGTCTAGTCTATAGTCTAGTCTATAGTCTAGTCTATAGTCTAGTCTATAGTCCTAGTCTATAGTCTAGTCTATAGTCCTAGTCTATAGTCTAGTCTATAGTCTAGTCTATAGTCTAGTCTATAGTCTAGTCTAGTCTATCTATAGTCTAGTCTATAGTCTAGTCTATAGTCTAGTCTATAGTCTAGTCTATAGTCTAGTCTATAGTCTAGTCTATAGTCTAGTCTATAGTCTAGTCTATAGTCTAGTCTAGATAGTCCTAGTCTATAGTCTAGTCTATAGTCTAGTCTATAGTCTAGTCTATAGTCTAGTCTATAGTCTAGTCTATAGTCTAGTCTATAGTCTAGTCCTATAGTCTAGTCTATAGTCTAGTCTATAGTCTAGTCTATAGTCTAGTCTATAGTCTAGTCTATAGTCTAGTCTATAGTCTAGTCTATTAGTCTAGTCTATAGTCTAGTCTATAGTCTAGTCTATAGCTAGTCTATAGTCTAGTCTATAGTCTAGTCTATAGTCTAGTCTATAGTCTAGTCTATAGTCTAGTCTATAGTCTATAGTCTATAGTCTAGTCTATAGTCTAGTCTATAGTCTAGTCTATAGTCTAGTCTATAGTCTAGTCTATAGTCTAGTCTATAGTCTAGTCTATAGTCTAGTCTATAGTCTAGTCTATAGTCTAGTCTATAGTCTAGTCTATAGTCTAGTCTATAGTCTATACTGGTCAATTTATTTATAAAAGCTTAAATATGTAGTAGATCGGTAAAAAACGCTTGTATAGAGAAAAAAGCTTAAATGTTCACCATTCATGTTTTCCATAAAAAAACGATTTTTATGCAAAAACCCTCTAATCTCTCATATTTGTTAGAAAATCGGTAGGGTGCTAATTTTTAAAAACTGTACTAAACCTAAAAATTAATTCCTTTCAATTCCGTACTCATTCCAAAATAGTACAAAAATATGCAATAAAAATGTATTTAAGCAAACAAAAAATATTTACTTATTTTTTATGAATTAATTAAAATATACAACTACTACCGGTAGACAAAAATTATTACACACGCGGGAATATGGAATCATTTTAGTAAAATTATTCAAAATTAAAAAAATACAGAAAACTAAACCGAAAAATAAAATAATTACAAAAAAAAAATAGTACAAAGCTTAAAAACTATAACTAACACCGGTAATTATTTACATTTAAATTTAAATTCATTTGTGAATAAGCAAATAATTATACAAGCAACTAACCAACAAGCTCCCGCTAACTATTTAATATAGACAATTATAATTTAGTTTAAAATTTAGTTCATAAACACAATAAACACATACATACACTCTAATAAAGACAACTATGTATGTGTATCTAGATTACCTGTTCACACATCCCATATTCATGCATAAATATTTACATACACAATTTGTATTTTTAGTATTATTTATATATTTTAATAATTGTGTGATTGCAGTAGATACATATGTATAACGTAGATGGATCCCTCTGCGTTTGTTAATTTTAATTATATATTAAATAAACAAAAATTTTAAAACAAGTGAAATATAACTATTGGCGGTAAAGTTGATGATGGTAGTATGATTGTTGCTAGTTTTCTGTTTTACTGTTGGTGATAGTTAAGTAGTGATGGTGTAACGTAGTTAGTAATTAAATGTAAATTTTGACATTTTAAAAATTTATTTGAAACATGTATGTAAGAATGTGTATATAACGAGGAATATTAATGGATGTATGTATGAGTGCTCACTTATACATTTTAGTTTTTAATTCATTATTTATGTTATAAGTTTGTATTATATTGTAAATTAGCGCCTGGTTAATGGTATTTGTTATAGTTATTTAGTTTAGAGAGTGGTAATTGCTACAATGATGAAGGAGTTGCCACTGTTGGAAAATAAATAAAAAAATCATTAGGTCTAAATTAAGATTAAACTTAAAACTAGACTTGAAATTTTAACTATGTACTTGTCTGGAATAATGAAGAACTTCGAGTACCATATTTTTCTTTTTCCATTTGATGCAAGTCTTACCCTTGGATGTGTATATCGTTAAGGATCTCATCAAAACAGTCTTAGATTTATTTTATCACCTAATATCGCCGTAGTTGCCTTTTCGGTAGGTAACTACTAACTAACTACTAACTAACAACTAACTAACTAACTAACTAACTAACTAACTAACTACTAACTAACTAACTAACTAACTAACTAACTAACTAACTAACTAACTAACTAACTAACTAACTAACTAACTAACTAACTAACTAACTACTAACTAACTAACTAACTACTAACTACTAACTAACTAACTAACTAACTAACTAACTAACTACTAACTAACTACTACTAACTAACTAACTAACTAACTAACTAACTAACTAACTACTAACTAACTAACTAACTAACTAACTAACTAACTAACTAACTAACTAACTAACTAACTAACTAACTAACTACTAACTAACTAACTAACTAACTAACTAACTAACTACTAACTAACTAACTAACTAACTAACTACTAACTAACTAACTAACTACTAACTACTAACTAACTAACTAACTAACTAACTAACTAACTAACTAACTAACTAACTAACTACTACTAACTAACTAACTAACTAACTAACTAACTAACTAACTAACTACTAACTAACTAACTAACTAACTAACTAACTAACTAACTAACTAACTAACTAACTAACTAACTAACTACTAACTAACTAACTAACTAACTAACTAACTAACTAACTAACTAACTAACTAACTAACTAACTACTAACTAACTAACTAACTAACTAACTAACTAACTAACTAACTAACTAACTAACTAACTAACTACTAACTAACTAACTAACTAACTAACTAACTAACTACTAACTAACTAACTAACTAACTAACTAACTAACTAACTAACTAACTACTAACTAACTAACTAACTAACTACTAACTAACTAACTAACTAACTAACTAACTAACTAACTAACTAACTAACTAACTAACACTAACTAACTAACTAACTAACTACTAACTAACTAACTAACTACTAACTAACTAACTAACTAACTAACTAACTACTAACTAACTAACTAACTAACTAACTAACTAACTAACTAACTAACTAACTAACTAACTAACTAACTAACTAACTAACTAACTACTAACTAACTAACTAACTAACTAACTAACTAACTAACTAACTAACTAACTAACTAACTAACTAACTAACTAACTAACTACTAACTAACTAACTAACTAACTAACTAACTACTAACTAACTAACTAACTAACTAACTAACTAACTAACTAACTAACTAACTAACTAACTAACTAACTAACTAACTACCTAACTAACTAACTAACTAACTAACTAACTAACTAACTAACTAACTAACTAACTACTAACTAACTAACTAACTAACTATCTAACTAACAACAATCTATCTATCTATCTATCTATCTATCTATCTATCTATCTATCTATCTATCTATCTATCTATCTATCTATCTATCTATCTATTTATTTATCTATCTATCTATCTATCTATCTATCTATCTATCTATCTATCTATCTATCTATCTATCTATCTATCTATCTATCTATCTATCTATCTATCTATCTATCTATCTATCTATCTATCTATCTATCTATATATCTATCTATCTATCTATCTATCTATCTATCTATCTATCTATCTATCTATCTATCTATCTATCTATCTATCTATCTATCTATCTATCTATCTATCTATCTATCTATCTATCTATCTATCTATCTATCTATCTATCTATCTATCTATCTATCTATCTATCTATCTATCTATCTATCTATCTATCTATCTATCTATCTATCTATCTATCTATCTATCTATCTATCTATCTATCTATCTATCTATCTATCTATCTATCTATCTATCTATCTATCTATCTATCTATCTATCTATCTATCTATCTATCTATCTATCTATCTATCTATCTATCTATCTATCTATCTATCTATCTATCTATCTATCTATCTATCTATCTATCTATCTATCTATCTATCTATCTATCTATCTATCTATCTATCTATCTATCTATCTATCTATCTATCTATCTATCTATCTATCTATCTATCTATCTATCTATCTATCTATCTATCTATCTATCTATCTATCTATCTATCTATCTATCTATCTATCTATCTATCTATCTATCTATCTATCTATCTATCTATCTATCTATCTATCTATCTATCCAATAGGGAAAATATAGAAAAGCTGTGATCAGTAATCGATTGTAATATAAGAAATCTAAAATCAGCTGTAGATTCCTAAATAACGCTCCAATTGATCGTTTTTGATGTGAAAATTTTAGATCTTTAAATAACGATGCTATTGAGAAAATAACCGGTACTTGTTTACGATTTACTTAGATATCCTAGAAGTTGTGTATGCCTATTAAAAAGAAACAATACTAAGTAATTCCACATAAATTGAGTTCCCTTTACAAATATTTATTAGCTTCAGCATTGGCAACACTAGGCAACTTAAAATACATTTTGTTTGGGGTTCAATGCGGAAAAGTGCGTGTTTAATTTTTGGAATATTTATATTTATTTATGCATAAAACTTCAAATTATACACAAATAAGTATAAAATGAATACAACTGTTTATACACATATGTACATATTTATACTATCTACATAAATTCATATACATACATTGTATTAACACACAAATATTATCATTGTTTTTGTTGTTTTCTCTAATAATTAGTTCACATTAGTATTTCATTAAATCTATGAAATGAATGAGTGCAGTTGAATAGGAGCATTATTAGTTTTTAATTATATTTTTCTATAAATAGAAAATTTTAAATTTTATAAAAAAAATACACAAATATTTATGCATTTTTAATTATGAAATAAGGATGTAAAATTTTGCAAATTATTTCCGTTTTGGGGTGATATATAAAGTAACCGGATATATGCCTAATGAAAAACTAAACATAAAATTTAAATTTTGTTTTATGAATAAAACTTAAAAAGCGGAAAGTGAACTAAATAAATTTAATGGCAAAAAAACAATATTAAAATGACAAATAATGAACAAACATGAATTGACAATAAATTTAATTAATTTTCATAGACAAAAACATTGATAAAAATTCAAATTTTTAAGTAAAATATGCAAATATTCAATGAAATCATGAAACTAACAAAATGGAGGCTTGATACTTATTATTAGGTGTCGTCTGTTGACGTTTGTCTTTAAACCACAACCCTCGTATGTGTATTATTAATGCCTAGACAAAAAATCTCATTTAATTATTAATCGGATCACATAAAACCATAAAGTAACATTTATGTTTCTATTTATTTTCGATTTTTTTTATATTGTCTTCTTAATGATTTCATTGATTTTTCATAATGAACTAAAAAAAAACTATCAAACCATCCAACCATTCAGTGAGATAAATTCATAATAATAAAAACAAAATAAATTTAAACATTAAACAAAAAATACCGCCTTTTATTAAATCAAAGCACAACCCACGCTTTGGCTAAAGACTAATACAAAAACAAAAAAAAAAAAAATTATTGATATTATGTCACAGTTTTTTTGTTGTTTTAAGGTTGAGTTTAAGCAAATGATTGATGATTTTTCATCAATTTGTGGACAAGTGACAATTTTAGAGATTAACATTGTATTGAAAAAAAAAAAAATATAATTATTTTCATACATAATGAGTTATTTGTTTTGAAAAGACAACTCAATTGAAATTAATTGTCAAATTATTTAATATAATTAATCACCATGATCGCAGTAATGGGAGCATTAAGCTACAGGAAGTTTTTATAGAGCTTTAAGAATAAAGATTTAAGACGAATTAATAATAGTGCGAATAGTTTTGGAGTTTATTAAATGTTGAAATAAAAGTAATAATATCAAAAAAAAAAAAAAAATGAAAATTAATTCCCCATCCAGAATCCAGGTTTTATAAGAAAGACCTAAAATCAGCTTTAGATCCACCAATTATGAATATAGAGAAACCCAGCGATAATAACGTAAATTTGCGATTACTTTCATTTTCCATTAAAAATTTACTTTTATATGACTACTAGCTATACCCAGTGTGCTTCGCTACCCTCATGGTAATGGAATAAAATAAATATTATTATTGTAAATGTATATACATATCTTAAATATCAAAAAGTCCCCTTTTATATAAATTTGATTTTATGACTTTAGCCTCAATATTACAGACAATTAATAAAAACACTAGAAAAAAGAAAAAGTACCAGACAGTGCCTTTTTATAGATTTTAATTAAATGCATGTTTCATTTTCAACCAGAAATTCCTCGCATACAGATTTTTATACAATCAGGAAGCTGCCTGTCCAATTTTATGTTTTTAGGTATTATAGAAAATTCTAAAAGTATTAGTAAAAGAACAAAAAAGTACCAGAAAGTAACCTTTTTAAATTTTCGTTCAATCAAGATACTGCGTGTTTAATTTTATGTTTATATATTCAATATTTTACAAAAAAAGTACCACATGAAGTACGAAAAAGTACCAAAAGACCTCTTTTATTTAATTTCATGTTTCTAAGTTCAATATTATAGAAAATACAAAAAGTACCAGTTAAAGAACGAAAAAGTACCAGAAAATACTCTAGTTTAAATTTTCATTCACTCAAGTCTCTGATTGCTTAGTTTTATGTTTTTAGGTTCATTATAATAGAAAATTCAAATGGTACCAGTTGAAGAACGAAAAAGTACAAAAAAGTCCCGTTTTATATATTCTCACTTACTCCGGGCCCTACATGGTTAATTTTCTGTTTCTAGGTTTAATATTATAGAAAATTCAAAAAGTACCTTTTGAAGAAGGAAAAAGTACCAAAAAGTCCCCTTTTATAAGTTATCACTTATTACGAGCTGTGCATGCTTATTTCATGTTTCTAGGTTCAATATTACAAAAAATTCAAAAAGTACCAGTAGAAGAACGAAAAATAAAGAACCAATAAGTACCAATAAGTCCCCTTTTAATGACTATCATTTACTGCGGACTCTACTTGCTTAATTCATGTTTCTAGGTTTAATTTTAAAGAAAACTCAAAAAGTAGCTGTGTAGAACGAAAAGTAAAGTCCCTTTATTAATTTCATGTTTCGATTTCAATATCATAGAAAACTCAAAAGTACCCGACTATAGACTAGACTATAGACTAGACTATAGACTAGACTATAGACTAGACTATAGACTAGACTATAGACTAACTATAGACTAGACTATAGACTAGACTATAGACTAGACTAGACTAGACTAGACTATAGACTAGACTATAGACTAGACTATAGACTAGACTATAGACTAGACTATAGACTAGACTATAGACTAGACTATAGACTAGACTATAGACTAGACTATAGACTAGACTATAGACTAGACTATAGACTAGACTATAGACTAGACTATAGACTAGACTATAGACTAGACTATAGACTAGACTATAGACTAGACTATAGACTAGACTATAGACTAGACTATAGACTAGACTATAGACTAGACTATAGACTAGACTATAGACTAGACTATAGACTAGACTATAGACTAGACTATAGACTAGACTATAGACTAGACTATAGACTAGACTATAGACTAGACTATAGACTAGACTATAGACTAGACTATAGACTAGACTATAGACTAGACTATAGACTAGACTATATAGACTATACTATAGACTAGACTAGACTAGACTATAGACTAGACTATAGACTAGGCTATAGACTAGACTATAGACTAGACTATATAGAGACTATAGACTAGACTATAGACTAGACTATAGACTAGACTATAGACTAGACTATAGACTAGACTATAGACTAGACTATAGACTAGACTATAGACTAGACTATAGACTAGACTATAGACTAGACTATAGACTAGACTATAGACTAGACTATAGACTAGACTATAGATAGACTATAGACTAGACTATAGACTAGACTATAGACTAGACTATAGACTAGACTATAGACTAGACTATAGACTAGACTATAGACTAGACTATAGACTAGACTATAGACTAGACTATAGACTAGACTATAGACTAGACTATAGACTAGACTATAGACTAGACTATAGACTAGACTATAGACTAGACTATAGACTAGACTATAGACTAGACTATAGACTAGACTATAGACTAGACTATAGACTAGACTATAGACTAGACTATAGACTAGACTATAGACTAGACTATAGACTAGACTATAGACTAGACTATAGACTAGACTATAGACTAGACTATAGACTAGACTATAGACTAGACTATAGACTAGACTATAGACTAGACTATAGACTAGACTATAGACTAGACTATAGACTAGACTATAGACTAGACTATAGACTAGACTATAGACTAGACTATAGACTAGACTATAGACTAGACTATAGACTAGACTATAGACTAGACTATAGACTAGACTATAGACTAGACTATAGACTAGACTATAGACTAGACTATAGACTAGACTATAGACTAGACTATAGACTAGACTATAGACTAGACTATAGACTAGACTATAGACTAGACTATAGACTAGACTATAGACTAGACTATAGACTAGACTATAGACTAGACTATAGACTAGACTATAGACTAGACTATAGACTAGACTATAGACTAGACTATAGACTAGACTATAGACTAGACTATAGACTAGACTATAGACTAGACTATAGACTAGACTATAGACTAGACTATAGACTAGACTATAGACTAGACTATAGACTAGACTATAGACTAGACTATAGACTAGACTATAGACTAGACTATGGACTACACTATAAACTAGACTACAGACTACACTATAGGCTAGATTATCGACTAGACTATAGATTAGAGTATAGATAAGACTGTAGACTAAACTATAGACTAGAATGAATAGATAATAAGTTTACACATATTTATTAAAATGCAATAAAAGCCTATGCCTATGCTTCACTACCCAATTTCAAACCAAACTTCAATTTAACACCTCAAAGTACAATTACAATTGATGATCTTTTGAACTCTTTATATAAATCAAACACCTTTTATAAATACAACAACACAAACTCAGAGGAAACAATAAAAATTTACTTCAATTCACAGCTAATGTTTGCATATCAATATAAAGAGTACCATAGTTATAAAAATTCCCATATACACACATACATACATAAAGGGAAATAAAGTAGTAAAGGTTGCTTACTTTAATTCACAAAAGCAACCATGTATAAACGGATTTAAAGCGTGCTAATAATGATTAAATACGTTTTATTTTTATTCATATACAGTGGTTATTCTTTCATTCATATTCAAAGATCTTCCTGTACAAAAGTTTTCAGAAAATAAAAAAAATGATTGATTACCCATTCGATTAGTATGAGTATTTTCATCATTATCGTACTCATTCATATGCACATCGTTATAGTTTCTTTTCAATACGTGTAGATTTAAAGGTTATATGAATTTGGTTTAATATATAAGATAACTGGAATTTTTAAATGCAAAAGAAAAAAAAAACATTTTTATTTGTTTGCTTTTATAATCGATTAAAGCCTGAAATCTCAGGTCAGGTTTATTTTTCTCCTTTGCTGGTCTCCTTTAATATTTTTTTGTTTTTATTGATTTTTAATATAAAATTTCGATAAAGTGTGAAAAAATTAATTTAAGTTGTAATCTGATAGTCCAAATGAGCTGGTTATGGTGCTTCAACTAAAATTTGGTAAAACAAATTAGGAACGACTTGGGTGGCCATAGGTAGACTATGTGTTAAGAAATCGAGCGTGATACATATTTGAAATAATAACCTTGATTAGAGGGAGTGTTTTTTGTTGGAATTAATTAAAACTAATGCCTTGTTTGTTAAAAGATTTTAAGAAAAATTTTGATTTGCCTTTAGATTTTTTCTGAAAATATACTAAAACATATGTATGTAATTCAAGGCTATACTACAGACTAAACCATAGACTAGGTAATAGACTATATTATAGACAAGACTATAGACTAGACAATAGACAAAACTACAGACAATATTCTAGATTACAGTCTAGACTATAGACTAGACTATAGACTAGACTATAGACTAGACTATAGACTAGACTATAGACTAGACTATAGACTAGACTATAGACTAGAATATAGACTAGACTATAGACTAGACTATAGACTAGACTATAGACTAGACTATAGACTAGACTATAGACTAGACTATAGCTAGACTATAGACTAGACTATAGACTAGACTATAGACTAGACTATAGACTAGACTATAGACTAGACTATAGACTAGACTATAGACTAGACTATAGACTAGACTATAGACTAGACTATAGACTAGACTATAGACTAGACTATAGACTAGACTATAGACTAGACTATAGACTAGACTATAGACTAGACTATAGACTAGACTATAGACTAGACTATAGACTAGACTATAGACTAGACTATAGACTAGACTATAGACTAGACTATAGACTAGACTATAGACTAGACTATAGACTAGACTATAGACTAGACTAGTGACTAGACTATAGACTAGACTATAGACTAGACTATAGACTAGACTTTAGACTAGACTATAGACTAGACTATAGACTAGACTATAGACTAGACTATAGACTAGACTATAGACTAGACTATAGACTAGACTATAGACTAGACTATAGACTAGACTATAGACTAGACTATAGACTAAACTATAGACTAGACTATAGACTAGACTATAGACTAGACTATAGACTAGACTATAGAATAGACTATAGACTACACTACAGACTAGACTATAGACTAGACTATAGACTAGACTATAGACTAGACTATAGACTAGACTATAGACTAGACTATAGACTAGACTATAGACTAGACTATAGACTAGACTATAGACTAGACTATAGACTAGACTATAGACTAGACTATAGACTAGACTATAGACTAGACTATAGACTAGACTATAGACTAGACTATAGACTAGACTATAGACTAGACTATAGACTAGACTATAGACTAGACTATAGACTAGACTATAGACTAGACTATAGACGAGACTATAGACTAGACTATAGACTAGACTATAGACTAGACTATAGACTAGACTATAGACTAGACTATAGACTAGACTATAGACTAGACTATAGACTAGACTATAGTCTAGACTATAGACTAGACTATAGACTAGACTATAGACTAGACTATAGACTAGACTATAGACTAGACTATAGACTAGACTATAGACTAGACTATAGACTAGACTATAGACTAGACTATAGACTAGACTATAGACTAGACTATAGACTAGACTATAGACTAGACTATAGACTAGACTATAGACTAGACTATAGACTAGACTATAGACTAGACTATAGACTAGACTATAGACTATACTATAGACTAGACTATAGACTAGACTATAGACTAGACTATAGACTAGACTATAGACTAGACTATAGACTAGACTATAGACTAGACTATAGACTAGACTATAGACTAGACTATAGACTAGACTATAGACTAGACTATAGACTAGACTAAATCTATGTTTTTTGAAAATCTAATATATAAAGCTATAATAAAAATTTGCTCAAAAAAATAAAATGTTAACCTTTCAAATTTATTTTGAATAAAATCTCATATTTATTTTGAATTATCATCAAATTACCAATCAATCCGCTCATACAAATAAATATCTATACTAATAATAAGTATGTATTAGAATAATACTAAAATAAGTAGTGAAATTAAATGCTAACAATTGATGTTAAATTAGTCAATAATTATTCAAAACTATTATACTATTAATGATTTAGTTACATAAAAAAACAAGCAAACAACGAAGATGTTATTATTGTTTAAATAAACAGCAAAAACAACATCTGGCTTGTAACAAATACTAAAAAGGGAGATGAATAAAAATAAAACGATAATCTTGTAATCGAAAAACCACAAAAATGATTATTATTAAATTATTAATAAAATAGTTAATCACACAAAAACAAATGTAGGAAAAATGGCTGAAACGTAACAAATACCAACTGTGAACAATTTGTAATTGTTAATGATTGAAAAATTGCAACAAAAACAACAACGACTAAACAGCGAACAATTTATAAACAAATAATATAGACAATAATGTTTAGTAACGTAGATGTAAAAAATTGTATCTCATGGAAATGTTGAAGTATTGTTTTTATAAGTTTTATTGGTTTTTAAATAATCGGTGGAGCACTGAGAGAAATTAATTAAATTAAAATTATGTGGAAACAATTTTTTAAAGCTCTTTGCGATTAAAAGCATAGAAAGAGAGAGTGTTTTGAAAAGATTCAACAAAAGTTTTAAATTAAATAAAGAAAAGTTAAAAAACTTTAATTTCTCTCTGTGCTTTTCGCTTTACAAGTAGGAACCTTATATTTTTCGTCTGAAATCAAATGATCATGAAATTGAGCCACCCGATGATTGAGAATGAAATGTACGACAGACATGTAAAAAAATAGCATGTCACAAATGTGACAAAGTAAAATATCAGAAAGATACGACGACTTCGATCATAAGATGATGATGATGTACATTGATTTGTGGTTAACAACTAAATGAAGGTTTTGTATTTAAACTTTTGTAGTTAGCAAAAAAAAAATTTAAAACTCTAGACTCTGATAAAAACACACACACAGAAATATTATAATGAATATGATCACCAAAAAATGTACTAAAAATGTCTGAATAAAATTAAAACCAATAAACAGCAATAATTACGAGATTTCAATGTGGTAATGTACAGTTTCTGAAAATTTATTAAATATCTTTTTTAACATGAAACTAATTTTAATGGAATTGTGGTAAATTTTTACACAAGAAATCCGTGATTACAAACTCGACATAAGTAATTAGGGAAGTAATTAACAGGACTTCTTTGAGGTTCTGTTAATTATCGTCGCATCGTTAAATGGTGAAGAAAATACTTGATTATAGACTAGACTCTAGACTAAACTATTGACTAGTCTAGTCTATATACTAGACTGCACACTAGACTGCAGACTAGACTGCACACTAGACTGCAGACTAGACTGCACACTAGACTGCAGACTAGACTGCACACTAGACTGCAGTCTAGTCTATAGACTATAGACTAGACTATAAACTAGACTATAGACTAGACTATAGACTCGACTATAGACTCGACTATAGACTCGACTATAGACTCGACTATAGACTCGACTATAGACTCGACTATAGACTCGACTATAGACTTGACTATAGACTTGACTATAGACTAGACTATAGACTAGACTATAGACTAGACTATAGACTCGACCATAGACTCGACTATAGACTCGACTATAGACTCGACTATAGACTCGACTATAGACTCGACTATAGACTCGACTATAGACTCGACTGTAGACTCGACTATAGACTCGACTATAGACTCGACTGTAGACTCGACTATAGACTCGACTATAGACTCGACTATAAACTCGACTATAAACTCGACTATAAACTCTACTATAGACTAGACTATAGACTAGACTATAGACTATACTATAGACTAGACTATACTAAAGACTAGACTATAGACCAGACTATAGACCAGACTATAGACCAGACTATAGACTAGATTATCGAATAGACTATGAACTAGAGTATAGAGTAGTCTATAGTATAGACTAGATTATAGATTAGGCTATAGACCAGACTGTAGACTAGACTATAGACTAGACTAGACTACAGACTATATTATAGACTAGATTATAGATTAGACTATAGACTAAATTATAGATTGGACTATAGCCTAGACTATAGTCTAGACTATAGATTAAACTATATACTCGACTATAGACCAGATTATAGAGTAGGTTATGGAATATACTACAGACTTCACTATATACTAGACCATAAACTAGTATATAGACTAGACTGTAGACTAGGCTATAGACTGGACTATAGACTAAACTGTAAACTATACTACAGACTAGATTAAATAATATATTATAGACTAGACTATAGCCTAGACTGTAGACTTCACTAGAGACTAGGCTATAGTTGAGACTATATTGTATACTAGACTATAGAGTGTAGATTAGATTATAGATAGACTATAGACATGACTATAGAGTTTACATAAAGTAATGATGTAAAAAGGAAAGAGGAAACAAGCAATATAATTAAAGTTCGTGTAATTGAAGTTATAAAATCTTGTCAATTTCGAAATTTTGTAGTTTTTTAGTAGTAATTCCTTAAATTTGGATATTTTAAAAGTAAATTAAGTAGTTACGTATGTCCGGAAATTCTCTCTTAAACTATTAATGTTCCTTCTAATTATTTATAGCGATAAAATTTTCTACTGGGTGCTTTTAGAAATGTGTTACTTCTATAATTTTATTTGTTTGCAATTTTAGAAAACAATAATAAACTAATAATAATAGAAATTAATAAACGTTAAACTTTGTAATGAGTTACTTACTGGCACATTGTTGAAAGTTGCGGTTTTCAAATGATCTGTAATGAAAAATAAATTATAGATAAAATTATAAAAAAATATATTAAAATTTCATAAAACAATTTTAAAATATTTATGAATAACTTTTTTTTTTATTAATAACAAACAAATTATAGACACGTGTAGCTCTAAATTCTCATAAGATAAATATTTTCTATACAGTTAAAATTGTCTATTATATTTTAAAACATTAAAGTTTCTATAATATTTAAAACAATTTGCTTAAATTAGCATTTAAATTTTGTTAAGTATCAATAAAAAAATCAAACAAATAAACTTTTACTAAACAGTTTGCATAGAAATTTAGTTTGTGTCGCATAAAAAAAATCATTTAAAAATTGGCAGTTTTATAATGAAGGACAATTCAGACAAACATAACTAATAGGAAGGAAAAAGTTTGTTTATTTTATTTATCACACACTTGGGCAACCTTTAGAGGAAGCAGACGGAAAAATTCTTTATTTTGTGGCTAGAATTTGCAGGTAAATAAAGGATCACATTTCCCTATGATTAAATATTTTAGAAATCTTCCTAAAGTATTATCGAGAAGTTGTTCTTTTACTGTTGCAAGGTAATATACATACATATTAGCTGCTTATCAATTTACTAATCTAAGGGCCTTTTGTAGCACACAAGTTCCTCCCCATAGAATTCTAAACTAGGCATGACATACTAAAAAAATATTTATTTATACCAATAGAATAGAAACATTCAGATAAATAGATATAGAAAAATGTAACATTTGTCTATGGCATAACGAAATTGTTATGCATTCAAGCATGGTAAACAGCGTTTTTGGCTTTAAATTGTGCAAATTTTTCGTCATTTTCCTCTCGGGGTTTTTTTGGGAACAAATAAAAAAAATACATTTTATACACATACAAATAGAGCGTATAAACAGTGGAAAACAAAACATATAAATTCTAAGTACTCAAACCTAAATCTTTAGAAAAAAGCGATCTTCCTAATTATTTTCAGAAAAACTACTTCAATTGTTTACGGAATAGTGTCCCATCCCCTGTTCTTGACCGAAAAAACTACAGCAAACGCAATTGTCTGCAGTAAAAATCATTATATCGTTCATGTTTTAACTATGCCACGCCCACGTACTCCAAAAGGAGTACTTCCCTACTCTTTACTACAAAATTTCAAAATCTTCAATTTTGACTAAAAAATTCTAGAATTCCAGATTTTTTTTCACACTTAATATTTTAATGAATAGATTCGGAGACAAATCAAGCCAATTTCGGATACCCTGTTCTGAAGCTAAGCGTATTCCAAAGAGAGCGCACTGCGTCAACCGAAACAAATAGTCCTAGACTATAAAGCGAGAAAGACTTTCCTACGAGAGAAGGAAACCTTAGCGTCCTGGATATTTAGCTTGGTGTCAATTAGGCTGATTGGCCGGTTTTCACATAACACCTAGCTGTTTGCAGTTCCCTCCCACATGAACGGCGATGGATTTGCTACTTTGGCTTTTGAGCCCTTGGTAGTCCTATAAACATGGGTTTTATAGCCTCGTTGGCAGTACAGACCCTTGCAGCTTGTGAGGTACTTGAGGGGAAGTCCTAGAGTCCCTCAATTTTTACTGCCTCCTCCTTTAAAACCAGGTTTTTGACTGCGACTGTTAGATGCAGTCTTGTCCAAATCTGCAGATGTTTTCGGTGTGACGTCTGTGGTATACAGAATGTCACGGAGTCGTTATCGAACTAACCTGCTGGTGAAGGCAACACATTTTAGCAGAAATATGATGGATAACTTCGTTAAAAACCATATTTTCGAAAAAAAAATGTCGAAAGCCATTTGTCCAAGTCCACTCTGTCAACTTTAATCATAAAAAATCATGTATTTCGATTGGAAAAATATTGGATCCACACCTACCTGATGCTCCAATCGACTCAAAATCACTTTCTGATGCGATTTAACGATGTCAGTCCAACCGTCAAATTCAACGGATGATGATATAAGGGGGTTAGGAGAAATAATGGACCGATTTTAGCCATTTTCAATAGGCTTCGTCCCTGAGTCGAAATTTCATAAAATTATCTCGAAAATTGCGACCTGTAGCGTGCGCACAAGGTTTATATGGACACAGACAGACGGACAGAAAGACAGACAGACAGATAGATAGACAGATAGACAGACAGACAGACAGACAGACAGACAGACAGACAGACAGACAGACAGACAGACAGACATACATACATACATACAGACAGACGGACGGACGGACGAACGGGCATAGTTTGATCGACTCCGAAAGTGATTCTCAGCCGATTGGTATACTTTATGGTGGGTGTTACAAACATCAGCACAAATGCATAATACCCTCCCCACTATAGTGGAGTGAGGTATAAAAATGTGTCGTCCTGTGTTATCCTTCACTGTTTTATACTCATACATAGATATTAGATAACACTCACATAAATACAAAATCAAATTGGTATTTTTTTCTATAGATAAAAATCTAAATGTCGATAAACTAAAAAATAAATTTTGTACATAAAATACATAGACAATCAAGCAAACAAATACATAAAAAAAGAAGCAGAAAAAACCTAATCAATTGTAAAATTCTAAAGGGAGTTTGGTAAAAGCTTCCTTTTATATTTCAGCCCATTTCCATTAAAAAAACAATTCAAAAACTAAAATTTTTGTAAAATGTCATCATGGCTTTTTTTTGTACTGTTACAACATTTTATATGATTTTTTTTGGGGCATTTTGGCAAGTGATTTATCGAACATTTGGCAAACATTTAAAATAGAAATTTAGATGGTTATTTTGGTTAAAAGCATGTCAATTGCAATATTTGTTACATTTAATGTTTTATGGGATTTTATTACAATACCCAAAGGAATTTATATTTTAAGTTAAAAATTTCAAAGTAATAAAATTTTGTATGTTTTTAGATAATTTAAATAAGCTTTTGGAATATTTAAAAAAATGTTTTTTTTGGTTACTTTATGTTTGAAAACCTGTGTGGCTTCATAATGATGTCAAGTGGAAAATAATGCAACTAAACCACAAAATTTAATACTAAAAGCCATACATTACTTGTACTTTCTTAAGACCCTTATACTTTTAAAATATTTATGTGTCCATCTAGTATAAGTACACAAAAAGGTACTACCTACTATCTAGTTAATGTCGGAGGGTTTGTATGTGTTGGCTTAATTTAAAGACAATTTGTGTGAGTGTTTGTTTGAGTTTTTTTTTTAGTGAAACGACACGTACTTAATTAGTAACAAAATATCTTGAATGACTAAAAAACAATACAAATATTTAGAAGAAGGAAAAAAAAACTATAAATTTTAAATACTCGTACAATGTAATAGAGAACTTAAAGAAAGAACTTTGGGTCTGACTGCATGTCAAGCAGTCAGCCAGTAACTATTGACCACAAGTTGTAGAATTAATAAGTGAATAATTAAAATTAAAATTGTAGTGGCAATGGTCGGCTAAAGGATGAGCTCTTCTCTAAAATAACGGCTAAGAAAGTTAAAAATATTTAAATTTGATCAATAGATCATATGTCCGTCTGTCTGTTCGTATATTTGCCAAAAAGTTTCTTATTGAAAATCGGCATGAATATATACATATATCAAAAGAAAGCTATTCGAAAGACCTTTCATTTATTATACGTGTTAAGTGCACTTTTGCTTTTACAACCACCGCTTCACCCAACTTTATATACCTTCTGTCCCACGGTAGGGTATACCTTTGGACTAAAAGACACCAATAATTTTAAATGTGATTTACATAGTAAAGTAGTCAAAGTGTGCACTCAAGTAATTTTTATTTTATTGTCTCAAAAAAAAAAAAAAAAAAAAAAAAATTAATACGACGTTTGCATTCATTTCTTTTGTTAATTTTTTAGTTGTTGTTTTCATAAAGATGTAAATTTTTAGTTAATATTTTGAGTAGTTTGTTCTTTATTTAAGGGAAATTTCTATGGTTTCCCTTAAGAAGCGAAAACCTCAATTTTAAGTATGTATAACTTAAAAATATTATATTCTTACCCAGACATAATTTGGAAGGAATTCTCAACGAAAAATAACAAACAAATTTAAGCCAGAGTCTGCGGTTTTGTAAAGTATAAAAATGTTGTTTAATTAAAGGAAACTGTTGAGTTAAAATTGTGAAGTAAATATTATTGCACACTTTCTATAGAAACATGTGACGAAATTTTCGTTAGGAAACGGCAAAGTTTTCTATGGAAAACTATGACATCTTCTATATTTTCCATAGACAAATATAACGATATAAATGACTTAAGACTTTCTATAAATAAACTGTATTTCTTTCAATAACCTCATTGATTTCCATTAAAACTGCACTGAAAATAATTCATACTTAACTCTACGAAAAAAAAAAAATATCGTAACTACATTTTTCGTAATATTTACGAAAATTTTGTGTATAATATGAAATAATATTTAATGAATTTAAAATTTGTTCGTACTATTGGATAGTACCCCAGACACAAATTTTCAGTGCTATCGGTCTAGAACTGCCGCACGTATAGGCGGTCATCTTGGTCATACAAGTTTTATTCAAATGAGTGTAACTTTTCACCTATGGGTCCTAGAAAATTATCCTATGGTTCAGAGAGTTATTTTTTCATAGATTCAAAATTTCTTTTTTAATTTAAAAAAAAAAAAAAATTCAAATATTTTTTTATATTAAAAAAATTAGTTAGTTAGTTAGTAAGTTAGCTAGTTAGTTAGTTTAGTTAGTTAGTTAGTTTAGTAGTTAGTTAGTTAGTTAGTTTAGTTAGTTAGTATTAGTTAGTAGTAGTTAGTTCGTAGTGTTAGTTAGTTAGTTAGTTAGTTAGTTAGTTCAGTTAGTTAGTTAGTTAGTTAGTTAGTTAGTTCGTTAGTTAGGTTAGTTAGTTAGTTAGTTAGTTCGTGTTAGTTAGTAGTTAGTTAGTTAGTTAGTTAGTTAGTTAGTTAGTTAGTTAGTTAGTTAGTTAGTTAGTTAGTAGTTAGTTAGTTAGTAGTTAGTAGTTAGTAGTAGTTAGTTAGTTAGTTAGTTAGTTAGTTAGTTAGTTAGTTAGTTAGTTAGTAGTTAGTTAGTTAGTTAGTTAGTTAGTTAGTTAGTTAGTTAGTTAGTTAGTTAGTTAGTTAGTTAGTAGTTAGTTAGTTAGTTAGTTAGTTAGTTAGTTAGTTAGTTAGTTAGTTAGTTAGTTAGTTAGTTAGTTAGTTAGTTAGTTAGTAGTTAGTTAGTTAGTTAGTTAGTAGTTAGTTAGTTAGTTTAGTTAGTTAGTTAGTTAGTTAGTTAGTTAGTTAGTTAGTTAGTTAGTTAGTAGTTAGTTAGTAGTGTAGTTAGTTAGTTAGTTAGTTAGTTAGTTAGTTAGTTAGTTAGTAGTTAGTTAGTTAGTTAGTAGTTAGTTAGTTAGTTAGTTAGTTAGTTAGTTAGTTAGTTAGTTAGTTAGTTAGTTAGTTAGTTAGTTAGTTAGTTAGTTAGTTAGTTAGTTAGTTAGTTAGTAGTTAGTTAGTTAGTTAGTTAGTTAGTTAGTTAGTTAGTTAGTTAGTTAGTTAGTTAGTTAGTTAGTTAGTTAGTTAGTTAGTAGTTAGTTAGTTAGTTAGTTAGTTAGTTAGTTAGTTAGTTAGTTAGTTAGTTAGTTAGTTAGTTAGTTAGTTAGTTAGTTAGTTAGTTAGTTAGTTAGTTAGTTAGTTAGTTAGTTAGTTAGTTAGTTAGTTAGTTAGTTCGTTAGTTAGTTCGTTAGTTAGTTAGTTAGTTAGTTAGTTAGTTAGTTAGTTAGTTAGTAGTTAGTTAGTTAGTTAGTTAGTTAGTTAGTTAGTTAGTTAGTTAGTTAGTTAGTTAGTTAGTTAGTTAGTTCGTTAGTTAGTTAGTTAGTTAGTAGTTAGTTAGTTAGTTAGTTAGTTAGTTAGTTAGTTAGTTAGTTAGTTAGTTAGTTAGTAGTTAGTTAGTAGTTAGTTAGTTAGTTAGTTAGGTTAGTTAGTTAGTTAGTAGTTAGTAGTTAGTTAGTTAGTTTAGTTAGTTAGTTAGTTAGTTAGTTTAGTTAGTTAGTTAGTTAGTTAGTTAGTTAGTTAGTTAGTTAGTAGTTAGTTAGTTAGTTAGTTAGTTTAGTTAGTTAGTTAGTTAGTTAGTAGTTAGTAGTTAGTTAGTTAGTTAGTAGTAGTTAGTTAGTTAGTAGTAGTTAGTTAGTTAGTTAGTTAGTTAGTTAGTAGTTAGTTAGTTAGTTAGTTAGTTAGTTAGTTAGTTAGTTAGTTAGTTAGTTAGTTAGTTAGTTAGTTAGTTAGTTAGTTTTAGTCGTAGTTAGTTAGTTAGTAGTTAGTTAGTTAGTTAGTTAGTTAGTTAGTTAGTTAGTTAGTTAGTTAGTTAGTAGTTAGTTAGTTAGTTAGTTGTAGTTAGTTAGTTAGTTAGTTAGTAGTTAGTTAGTTAGTTAGTTAGTTAGTTAGTTCGTTATTAGTTAGTTAGTAGTTAGTTAGTTAGTTAGTTAGTTAGTTAGTTAGTTAGTTAGTTAGTTAGTAGTTAGTTAGTTAGTTAGTTAGTTAGTAGTTAGTTAGTTAGTTAGTTGTTAGTTAGTTAGTTTAGTTAGTTAGTTAGTTAGTTAGTTCGTTAGTTAGTTAGTTAGTTAGTTAGTTCAGTTAGTTAGTTAGTTAGTTCGTTAGTTAGTTAGTTAGTTAGTTAGTTAGTTAGTTAGTTAGTTAGTTAGTTAGTTAGTTAGTTAGTTAGTTAGTTAGTTCGTTAGTTAGTTAGTTAGTAGTTAGTTAGTTAGTTAGTTAGTTAGTTAGTTAGTTAGTTAGTTAGTTAGTTAGTTAGTTAGTTAGTTAGTTAGTTAGTTAGTTAGTTAGTTAGTTAGTTAGTTAGTTAGTAGTTAGTTAGTTAGTTAGTTAGTTAGTTAGTTAGTTAGTTAGTTAGTTAGTTAGTTAGTTAGTTAGTTAGTTAGTTAGTAGTTAGTTAGTTAGTTAGTTAGTTAGTTAGTTAGTTAGTTAGTTAGTTAGTTAGTTAGTTAGTTAGTTAGTTAGTTAGTAGTTAGTTAGTTAGTTAGTTAGTAGTTAGTTAGTTAGTTAGTTAGTTAGTTAGTTAGTTAGTTAGTTAGTTAGTTAGTTAGTAGTTAGTAGTTAGTTAGTTAGTTAGTTAGTTAGTTAGTTAGTTAGTTAGTTAGTTAGTTAGTTAGTTAGTTAGTTAGTTAGTAGTTAGTTAGTTAGTTAGTTAGTTAGTTAGTTAGTTAGTTAGTTAGTTAGTTAGTTAGTTAGTTAGTTAGTTAGTTAGTAGTTAGTTAGTTAGTTAGTTAGTAGTTAGTTAGTTAGTTAGTTAGTTAGTTAGTTAGTTAGTTAGTTAGTTAGTTAGTTAGTTAGTTAGTTAGTTAGTTAGTTAGTTAGTTAGTTAGTAGTTAGTTAGTTAGTTAGTTAGTAGTTAGTTAGTTAGTTAGTTAGTTAGTTAGTTAGTTAGTTAGTTAGTTAGTTAGTTAGTTAGTTAGTTAGTTAGTTAGTTAGTTAGTTAGTTAGTAGTTAGTTAGTTAGTTAGTTAGTTAGTTAGTTAGTTAGTTAGTTAGTTAGTTAGTTAGTTAGTTAAAACACTAGAATATTAACTACTAACCCATCGGAGGCAGCAGAACCCATTTACTAGCCAATAGGAAACTAAGACGTCATAACATCATCCACAGAAACCTATTCCTTAATGTTTCCTATAAAAATTCCTGCCTACAGAAAACGATGTCAAGCTCAATGGTTCTATAAGAAACGATGACAACCTATAGGGGAATGCAATGCACACAATGATTTCTACTGAACGCGATCAAATTTTATATAAAAATCCTCAATGTTTACTATAAAATGCTACATTTTTTGAAGAAAACTGAAACACCTTAATGTTATTGAGCCTTTATTTTTCTAGCAGTAACATCATTACATCATTTACAGGAAACTGAGACATCCTCAATGTTTCCTGACAATTTGGTTAGTATAATGTCATCAATAGTAAACAGCATCACAGTTTTCTATACTAAAATGTGTGTCATTCTTATTCGTTTCCACGAATAAAGAAGATAAGGTATGTATATGTGAAAGTCTACCAGAAGTCCTTTGAAATTAACACTTCCAAGACTATATATACTTTTTTAACAAACATTGTTGTGAAATCTCTTTGCCCATATAATAATTGCATTTAATTAATCTTAATATCTCTTAAAGTTCATTTATAATAAAAAAATTGCAGTGAAATCATTCACACACATTAGTTTCTGAAAAAAAATAACTTTTATGACTGACTGACATATCACATCTTATTTATTATTAAAATTTAACGTGTTTTTCTTTGTTTGATCGTTGTTAGCAAAAATAACACAAAACATACTTAAAGTTTTTTTTTTTTTGATATTTAAGACATTTATTTTTTGCTTTATAATTTTAATTCTTTTTGCAAATTGAGGGTGTACGTGACTAAGAAATATTAACTTGTAAACCTAATAACCGAGTTCACAAGACTTAAAGCTTAAAATGCGCTTTTTGTTTTAATATTTTTATGCATTATACTGTTGTTTTTCTTCTTTTAAATACACACACATTTTTCAATTTTCTTTTAAGAAGTCACTAAGAAAATGGAGTAATTAAAATAATTAAAAGATAAAGTTATTAATAATGGTATGAAAAATTGTTTTCAAGAGAAAATAGAAAATATGAAGAAATGTGTGGGATAAAAAGTTAGATGAATGCAGAAGATTTGCTAGAAAACTTGGAATTCATCAAATTTTTTATTAAAAAATTACTTAATCAAACTTTTTATTAAAAAGTTTGACATCAACAAATTTTCTACAAAAAACTTGGACATCAGCTAATTTTCTATAGAAAACTTTGACATCAACAAATTTTCTATAGAAAACATTGACATCAACAAATTTTCTATAGAAAACTTTGACATCAACAAATTTTCTATAAAATAATATCATCATCATTCTATATAAAAACATCATCAAATTTTCTATAGAACACTTTGACATCAACAAATTTTCTGCAGAAAACTTTGACATCAACAAATTTTCTATAGAAAACTTGGACTTCATCCAATTTTCTATAAAAAATTTTCAATGGAAAACTTGGACATCAACAAATTTTCTAAAGAAAACTTGGACATCAACAAATTTTCTAAAGAAAACTTTGACATCAACAAATTTTCTATAGAAAACTTTGACATCAGCAAATTTTCTATAGAAAACCTTGACATCAACAAATTTTCTATAGAAAACTTTGACATCAGCAAATTTTTTATAGAAAACTTTGACATCAACAAAATTTTTATAGAAAACTTTGACATCAACAAAATTTCTATAGAAAACTTTGACTTCATCCAATTTTCTATAGAAAACTTTGACATCAGCAAATTTTCTATAGAAAACTTTGACATCAACAAATTTTCTATAGAAAACTTTAACATCAACAAAATTTTTATAGAAAATTTTGACATCAACAAAATTTCTATAGAAAACTTTGACATCATCAAATTTTCTATAGAAAACATTGACATCATAAAATTTTCTTTGGAAAACTGTAACATCGACAAATTTTCTGCAGAAAACTTTGACTTCATCCAATTTTCTAAAGAAAATTTTCAATGGAAAACTTGGACATCAGATTTTTTATAGAAAACATTGACATCATCAAATTTTCTATAGAAAACTTTGCCATCAACAAATTCTCTATAGAAAACTTTGACATCAACAAATTCTCTATAGAAAACTTTGACATCAACAAATTTTCTATAGAAAACTTTGACATCAAAAAATTTTCTATAGAAATCTTTGAAATCAACAAATTTTCTATAGAAAACTTTGACATCAACAAATTTTCTATAGAAAACTTTGACATCAACAAATTTTCTATAGAAAACTTTGACATCAACAAATTTTCTATAGAAAACTTTGACATCAACAAATTTTCTATAGAAAACTTTGACTTCAACAAATTTTCTATAGAAAACTTTGACATCAACAAATTTTCTATAGAAAACTTTGACATCAACAAATTTTCTATAGAAAACTTTGACATCAACAAATTTTCTATAGAAAACATTGACATCAACAAATTTTCTATAGAAAACATTGACATCAACAAATTTTCTATAGAAAACTTTGACATCAACAAATTTTCTATAGAAAAATTTGACATCGAAAAATTATCTGTAGAAAACTTTGACATCGAAAAATTTTCTATAGAAAAATTTAACATCGACAAATTTTCTATAGAAAACTTTGACATCAACAAATTTTCTATTTTTTATAGAAAATTTTTTATAGAAAACTTTAACATCAACAAATTTTCGATAGAAAACTTTGACATCAACAAATTTTCTATAGAAAATTTTGACATCAACAAATTTTCTATAGGAAAATTTGACATCGAAAAATTTACTGTAGAAAACTTTGACATCGAAAAATTTCCTATAGAAAACTTTGAAATCAAAAAAATTTCTGTAGAAAATTTTCACATCGACAAATTTGCTATAGAAAACTTTAACATCAACAAATTTTCTATAGAAAACTTTGACATCAACAAATTTTCTGTAGAAAACTTTGACATCAACAAATTTTCTATAGAAAACTTTGACATCAACAAATTTTCTATAGAAAACTTTGACATCAACAAATTTTCTATAGAAAACTTTGACATCAACAAATTTCCTATAGAAAACTTTTACATCAACAAATTTTTCTATAGAAAACTTTGACTTCAACAAATTTTTCTATAGAAAACTATGACATCATCAAATTTTCTATAGAAAACATTGACATCATCAAATTTTCTATAGAAAACATTGACATCAACAAATTTTCTATAGAAAACATTGACATCATCAAATTTTCTATAGAAAACATTGACATCATCAAATTTTCTATAGAAAACATTGACATCATCAAATTTTCTATAGAAAACATTGACATCATCAAATTTTCTATAGAAAACTTTGACATCAACAAATTTTCTATAGAAAACTTTGACATCAACAAATTTTCTATAGAAAACTTTGACATCAACAAATTTTCTATAGAAAACTTTGACATCAACAAATTTTCTATAGAAAACTTTGACATCAATAAATTTTCTATAGAAAACTTTGACATCAATAAATTTTCTATAGAAAAGTTTAACATCAACAAATTTTCTATAGAAAACTTTAACATCAACAAATTTTCTATAGAAAACTTTAACATCAACAAATTTTCTATAGAAAACTTTAACATCAACAAATTTTCTATAGAAAACTTTAACATCAACAAATTTTCTATAGAAAACTTTGACATCAACAAATTTTCTATAGAAAAAACTTTGACATCAACAAATTTTCTATAGAAAAAACTTTGACATCAACAAATTTTCTATAGAAAAAACTTTGACATCAACAAATTTTCTATAGAAAAGTTTGACATCAACAAATTTTCTATAGAAAAGTTTGACATCAAAAAATTTTCTATAGAAAAGTTTGACATCAAAAATTTTCTATAGAAAAGTTTGACATCAAAAAATTTTCTATAGAAAAGTTTGACATCAAAAAATTTTCTATAGAAAAGTTTGACATCAAAAAATTTTCTATAGAAAAGTTTGACATCAAAAAATTTTCTATAGAAAAGTTTGACATCAAAAAATTTTCTATAGAAAAGTTTGACATCAAAAAATTTTCTATAGAAAAGTTTGACATCAAAAAATTTTTTATAGAAAAGTTTGACATCAAAAAATTTTTTATAGAAAACTTTGACATCAAAAAATTTTCTATAGAAAACTTTGACATCAAAAAATTTTCTATAGAAAACTTTGACATCAACAAATTTTCTATAGAAAACATTGACTTCATCCAATTTTCTATGGAAAACTTGGACATCAACAAATTTTCCATAGAAAACTTTGAAATCAACAAATTTTCTGTAGAAAACTTTGACATCGAAAAATTTGCTATAGAAAACTTTGAAATCAAAAAGTTTAACATCGATAAATTTTCTATAGAAAACTTTGACATCAACAAATTTTCTGTAGAAAACTTTGAAATCAACAAATTTTCTATAGAAAACTTTGACATTAACAAAATTTCTATAGAAAACTTCGACATCAACAAATTTTCTATAGAAAATATTGACATCAGCAAATTTTCTATAGAAAACTTTGAGTTGAAATAATGACATCATGCAATTTTCTGTAGAAAACTTTAACATCAAAAAATTTTCTATAGATCACTTTGACATTAACAATTTTTCTATAGAAAACTTTTTCATTTGCAAATTTGATATAGAAAACATTGACATTGTTAAATTTTCTATAGAAAACTTTGAGTTGAAATAATGAATTTTTTATAGAATACTTTGACATCATGAAATTTTCTATAGAAAACTTTGACATCAACAAATTTTCTATAGAAAACTTTGACATCAACAAATTTTTCATAGAAAACTTTGACATCAACTAATTTCCTATAGAAAACTTTAACATCGACAAACTTTCTATAGAAAACTTTTACATCATGAAATTTTCATGTTCGCTGAACTCCCTGACAGAACAATATTTTCTCTAGAAAGCTTTCCATGACTTTAACAGAGAATTTCCGAGCAAGTGATGAATTTTTTTTTGTCTATGATTGTTCAGACATCTCTTGTCCATCTTTCTTTCTAAAGGGGTTCCGCAGGAGTTGAAAATTGGTTTATATATTATGACCGCTGCTTTAACTGCCGATATTTATCATATAATTTTTCTATAATTTCACATTTAACCCAAATAAATTGCCAGAAAAAATTCTATAAATTAAAAAAAAAATCCTACATTGTAATACATTTAAAAAGCGTTCATTAAATTGTGTATCATTCAGATTTATCTCACATTCTTAATTAACCTGAACTAGATCACTGTCATATCATCACAGCAAACTGCAACAATAACAACTAAACATGCAAGCAACAACTGTAAATTCCAACAAACTGTAACAATAGAAATCTGGTGAAACTGCATCAGCAATTTAAGATCAAATTGAAACAGGTGCAAACCTACACCACCTCTTTACTCCCCCACCATGCCAAACAAACTTCTAATCATTATAAAAATAATAAGGCATCATTCATTATACTTAAATACACTCGAAAATTTAGATTAACGTGTGTATTTGTGGTTTAATATATTTTTTTATGATTATTTCGTACAAGATGCATTTGAGTGTTATTAATTAACAAGATAAATTGAATTTAATTGTGTGAATTTTTTCTCACATGATGAGAACTTTTTTGTTTATATTTCATAGTTTGTTGTATAGACGTGCAACTAATTAAGCAACAACAACAAAAAACTATAAAAACTAAAAATAACAATTAAATATTTTTTTTATTAATCTGGCAAAAAAATTATCAAAAACTGAAAAACACCAACATGAAACATTGTAACAACCAAAAATTCATTATGATTTACAAATATTTAAGAAACAACTGACAAAAAAAAAAAAATCTAAAAATCAATTGTATCTTTTTGTTACAATTATTTTACAGCTTCATATGTTCATTTCAAAATTTTGTTATATTTAAATAAAATTTGAGTTGAGAGATTTTAAAAATGAGATAAAATTGTTAATAGCAAAGTAGGGCGAAGAAAAACACAACAGAAAACTGTTATAATCCAGTGGCACTATCATATGTTCATCTTACAAATCTGTTGTTTGCGTTTTATTGGCAACAAAATGTGCAACTACCACCACCATCACCCTGTATATGTTGTATTCACCCATTTGTTGTTTAAAATGTAACAACGATTTCCTTTTTTTTTGGGTTTTAGGCTGTTGCTGCTATAAGTAGGGTTGTTGTTTGAATAGAAAAACAAAGCTGACGATCTTTATTATCGTTAGAGATCATTAGGAAGATCTTTATCGTTGGACTTAGTGCTTGTTTAGTTTGGTGATATTCACAGTTGTTTTCTAACGACATATGTTGGCTTAAAATTGTTTTGCCAATCATATGTGTAAAACTAATTTCAGATAGTCATTTTGTAATTACTACCAATAGGAGATGAAACATTTCAAAATTATGAAATGAAATCTTTAACATCAACAATTGACAACTTTCACATCAACAAATTTTCTATAGAAAACTTTGACAGCAACAAATTTTCTATAGAAAACTTTGACATCAACAAATTTCCTATAGAAAACTTTGACATCATCAAATTTTCTATAGAAAACTTTGACATCAACAAATTTTCTATAGAAAACTTTGACATCAACAAATTTTCTATAGAAAACTTTGATATGAACAAATTTTCTAAAGACAACTTTAACATCAACAAATTTTCTATAGAAAACTTTGACATCAACAAATCTTCTATAGAAAACTTTGACATCAACAAATTTTCTATAGAAAACATTGACATCAACAAATTTTCTATAGAAAACTTTGATATCAACAAATTTTTTATAGAAAAAACTTTTACAGCAACAAATTTTCTATAGAAAATTTTTACATCAACATATTTGCTATAGAAAACTTTGACATCAACAAATTTTCTATAGAAAACTTTTACATCAACATATTTGCTATAGAAAACTTTGACATCAACAAATTTTCTATAGAAAACTTTGACATCAACAAATTTTCTTTAGAAAACTTGGACATCAACAAATTTTCTACAGAAAACTTTGACATCAACAAATTTTCTATAGAAAACTTTGATATGCACAAATTTTCTAAAGACAACTTTAACATCAACAAATCTTCTATATAAAACTTTGACATCAACAAATTTTCTATAGAAAACATTGACATCAACAAATTTTCTATAGAAAACTTTGATATCAACAAATTTTTTATAGAAAAAACTTTTACAGCAACAAATTTTCTATGGAAAACTTTTACAGCAACAAATTTTCTATAGAAAACTTTGACATCAACAAATTTTCTATAGAAAACTTTGACATCAACAAATTTTCTATAGAAAAGTTTGACATCAACAAATTTTCTATAGAAAAGTTTGACATCAACAAATTTTCTATAGAAAAGTTTGACATCAAAAAATTTTCTATAGAAAAGTTTGACATCAAAAAATTTTCTATAGAAAAGTTTGACATCAAAAAATTTTCTATAGAAAAGTTTGACATCAAAAAATTTTCTATAGAAAAGTTTGACATCAACAAATTTTCTATAGAAAAATTTGACATCAACAAATTTTCTATAGAAAAATTTGACATCAACAAATTTTCTATAGAAAAATTTGACATCAACAAATTTTCTATAGAAAACTTTGACATCAACAAATTTTCTATAGAAAACTTTGACATCAACAAATTTTCTATAGAAAACTTTGACATCAACAAATTTTCTATAGAAAACTTTGACATCAACAAATTTTCTATAGAAAACTTTGGCATCAACAAATTTTCTATAGAAAACTCTGACATCAACAAATTTTCTATAGAAAATTTTTACATCAACATATTTGCTATAGAAAACTTTGACATCAACAAATTTTCTATAGAAAACTTTGACATCAACAAATTTTCTATAGAAAACTTTGACATCAACAAATTTTCTATAGAAAACTTTGACATCAACAAATTTTCTATAGAAAACTTTGACATCAACAAATTTTCTATAGAAAACTTTGACATCAACAAATTTTCTATAGAAAACTTTGACATCAACAAATTTTCTATAGAAAACTTTGACATCAACAAATTTTCTATAGAAAACTTTGACATCAACAAATTTTCTATAGAAAACTTTGACATCAACAAATTTTCTATAGAAAACTTTGACATCAACAAATTTTCTATAGAAAACTTTGACATCAACAAATTTTCTATAGAAAACTTTGACATCAACAAATTTTCTATAGAAAACTTTGACATCAACAAATTTTCTATAGAAAACTTTGACATCAACAAATTTTCTATAGAAAACTTTGATATCAACAAATTTTCTATAGTAAACTTTGATATCAACAAATTTTCTATAGTAAACTTTGATATCAACAAATTTTCTATAGAAAACTTTGACATCAACAAATTTTCTATAGAAAACTTTGACATCAACAAATTTTCTATAGAAAACTTTGACATCAACAAATTTTCTATAGAAAACTTTGACATCAACAAATTTTCTATAGAAAACTTTGACATCAACAAATTTTCTATAGAAAACTTTGACATCAACAAATTTTCTATAGAAAACTTTGACATCAACAAATTTTCTATAGAAAACTTTGACATCAACAAATTTTCTACAGAAAACTTTGACATCAACAAATTTTCTATAGAAAACTTTGATATGCACAAATTTTCTATAGAAAACTTTGACATCAACAAATTTTCTATAGAAAACTTTTACATCAACATATTTGCTATAGAAAACTTTTACATCAACATATTTGCTATAGAAAACTTTGACATCAACAAATTTTCTATAGAAAACTTTGACATCAACAAATTTTCTTTAGAAAACTTGGACATCAACAAATTTTCTACAGAAAACTTTGACATCAACAAATTTTCTATAGAAAACTTTGATATGCACAAATTTTCTAAAGACAACTTTAACATCAACAAATCTTCTATATAAAACTTTGACATCAACAAATTTTCTATAGAAAACATTGACATCAACAAATTTTCTATAGAAAACTTTGATATCAACAAATTTTTTATAGAAAAAACTTTTACAGCAACAAATTTTCTATGGAAAACTTTTACAGCAACAAATTTTCTATAGAAAACTTTGACATCAACAAATTTTCTATAGAAAACTTTGACATCAACAAATTTTCTATAGAAAACTTTGACATCAACAAATTTTCTATAGAAAAGTTTGACATCAACAAATTTTCTATAGAAAAGTTTGACATCAAAAAATTTTCTATAGAAAAGTTTGACATCAAAAAATTTTCTATAGAAAAGTTTGACATCAAAAAATTTTCTATAGAAAAGTTTGACATCAAAAAATTTTCTATAGAAAAGTTTGACATCAAAAAATTTTCTATAGAAAAGTTTGACATCAAAAAATTTTCTATAGAAAAGTTTGACATCAACAAATTTTCTATAGAAAAATTTGACATCAACAAATTTTCTATAGAAAAATTTGACATCAACAAATTTTCTATAGAAAAATTTGACATCAACAAATTTTCTATAGAAAACTTTGACATCAACAAATTTTCTATAGAAAACTTTGACATCAACAAATTTTCTATAGAAAACTTTGACATCAACAAATTTTCTATAGAAAACTTTGACATCAACAAATTTTCTATAGAAAACTTTGACATCAACAAATTTTCTATAGAAAACTTTGGCATCAACAAATTTTCTATAGAAAACTCTGACATCAACAAATTTTCTATAGAAAATTTTTACATCAACATATTTGCTATAGAAAACTTTGACATCAACAAATTTTCTATAGAAAACTTTGACATCAACAAATTTTCTATAGAAAACTTTGACATCAACAAATTTTCTATAGAAAACTTTGACATCAACAAATTTTCTATAGAAAACTTTGACATCAACAAATTTTCTATAGAAAACTTTGACATCAACAAATTTTCTATAGAAAACTTTGACATCAACAAATTTTCTATAGAAAACTTTGACATCAACAAATTTTCTATAGAAAACTTTGACATCAACAAATTTTCTATAGAAAACTTTGACATCAACAAATTTTCTATAGAAAACTTTGACATCAACAAATTTTCTATAGAAAACTTTGACATCAACAAATTTTCTATAGAAAACTTTGACATCAACAAATTTTCTATAGAAAACTTTGACATCAACAAATTTTCTATAGAAAACTTTGACATCAACAAATTTTCTATAGAAAACTTTGATATCAACAAATTTTCTATAGTAAACTTTGATATCAACAAATTTTCTATAGTAAACTTTGATATCAACAAATTTTCTATAGAAAACTTTGACATCAACAAATTTTCTATAGAAAACTTTGACATCAACAAATTTTCTATAGAAAACTTTGACATCAACAAATTTTCTATAGAAAACTTTGACATCAACAAATTTTCTATAGAAAACTTTGACATCAACAAATTTTCTATAGAAAACTTTGACATCAACAAATTTTCTATAGAAAACATTGACATCAACAAATTTTCTATAGAAAACTTTGATATCAACAAATTTTTTATAGAAAAAACTTTTACAGCAACAAATTTTCTATAGAAAATTTTTACATCAACGTATTTGCTATAGAAAACTTTGACATCAACAAATTTTCTTTCTTTTCTTTTACATCAACATATTTGCTATAGAAAACTTTGACATCAACAAATTTTCTATAGAAAACTTTGACATCAACAAATTTTCTATAGAAAACTTTGACATCAACAAATTTTCTATAGAAAACTTTGACATCAACAAATTTTCTATAGAAAACTTTGACATCAACAAATTTTCTATAGAAAACTTTGACATCAACAAATTTTCTATAGAAACCTTTGACATCAACAAATTTTCTATAGAAACCTTTGACATCAACAAATTTTCTATAGAAACCTTTGACATCAACAAATTTTCTATAGAAAACTTTGACATCAACAAATTTTCTATAGAAAACTTTGACATCAACAAATTTTCTGTAGAAAACTTTGACATCAACAAATTTTCTGTAGAAAACTTTGACATCAACAAATTTTCTATAGAAAACTTTGACATCAACAAATTTTCTATAGAAAACTTTGACATCAACAAATTTTCTATAGAAAACTTTGACATCAACAAATTTTCTATAGAAAACTTTGACATCAACAAATTTTCTATAGAAAACTTTGACATCAACAAATTTTCTATAGAAAACTTTGACATCAACAAATTTTCTATAGAAAACTTTGACATCAACAAATTTTCTATAGAAAACTTTGATATCAACAAATTTTCTATGGTAAACTTTGATATCAACAAATTTTCTATAGAAAACTTTGACATCAACAAATTTTCTATAGAAAACTTTGACATCAACAAATTTTCTATAGAAAACTTTGACATCAACAAATTTTCTATAGAAAACTTTGACATCAACAAATTTTCTATAGAAAACTTTGACATCAACAAATTTTCTATAGAAAACTTTGACATCAACAAATTTTCTATAGAAAACTTTGACATCAACAAATTTTCTATAGAAAACTTTGACATCAACAAATTTTCTATAGAAAACTTTGACATCAACAAATTTTCTATAGAAAACTTTGACATCAACAAATTTTCTATAGAAAACTTTGACATCAACAAATTTTCTATATAAAACTTTGACATCAACAAATTTTCTATAGAAAACTTTGACATCAACAAATTTTCTATAGAAAACTTTGACATCAACAAATTTTCTATAGAAAACTTTGACATTAACAAATTTTCTATAGAAAACTTTGACATTAACAAATTTTCTATAGAAAACTTTGACATCAACAAATTTTCTATAGAAAACTTTGACATCAACAAATTTTCTATAGAAAACTTTGACATCAACAAATTTTCTATAGAAAACTTTGACATCAACAAATTTTCTATAGAAAACTTTGACATCAACAAATTTTCTATAGAAAACTTTGACATCAACAAATTTTCTATAGAAAACTTTGACATCAAAAAATTTTCTATAGAAAACTTTGACATCAACAAATTTTCTATAGAAAACTTTGACATCAACAAATTTTCTATAGAAAACTTTGACATCAAAAAATTTTCTATAGAAAACTTTGACATCAAAAAATTTTCTATAGAAAACTTTGACATCAACAAATTTTCTATAGAAAACTTTTACATCAACATATTTGCTATAGAAAACTTTGACATCAACAAATTTTCTATAAAAAACTTTGACATCAACAAATTTTCTTTAGAAAACTTTGACATCAACAAATTTTCTATAGAAACTTTGACATCAACGAATTTTCTATAGAAAACTTTGACATCAACGAATTTTCTATAGAAAACTTTGACATCAACAAATTTTCGGCAGCTCTTTTCCACCGTTTAGCTCCTTCTTCTTCTTTTATTTCGGGGCTACTTTTGCAACACCCTTACCTAAGAGGTTAATAACGCCGACATGATCGTCTTTGGAATATCTGACTTGGCGTTACCGGCAGCATTTTGACTTGAGGTTCATTTGAGTGAGGTATGAATTGTCTTCGACTGTATATTAGAAGACGGGGAGTTCTATTTCTTCTTAGGTTTGTGGTCTCCGGTAGGATAGTGGTTAGTTCTAGTCTGGTAGACCACAGTTTGTGGCTTCGATTCCCACCGGAGGCATTGGTAAAAGAGCTCACAACAGGCCCGATAGAGGTCTAGGTCCAGAGGTCATCTTTCAAACTAACTAACTTGTTTAGTGTTCCGTGTAGAATCTTAGCTTATGCCTCACTATACCTTATCCAAACTTATTCTAAGTCAAATCAAAAAGTACTGAGATAAACATTTATAACTTTTCAGACAATTCCTGCAAGCGAGTTAATACAATTTAGAATCTTTTAAAAATGTTTTCAAAGAAATTCATAAAACATTTCAAAGATTCCAATCTTAAAACGGAAATAGATTGTTTAAAACATTTCTCAAAAGCAACTTGGTTGCATGTGCTCTAATCATACAACAAACACTATAATTTAAACAAACTGCAATAATTTCCTTTATATAATAAAAAGTTTTAATACAAAAGAATTTCATCGTAAAGAATAGAAATGTTGCAACAACATCATCACGTTTTTCTTGGTCATCAATTGTGGTAAATACAACCATTTCGAAATCTTTGAAATAAATCTTTAGTTAAAAGCTTCAATTTGATTGACCAATGGGTCACATGGTGGTGCCCAAGAGAAAACTTATTGATGTTATCTCTCTGCTGCTCTTAGGAAGTGATAGAGAGGGGAAATTGTATTATTGATTATGTCTGGAAATATTGTGCAAATTAAATGACTGCTGAAAACTGAACATTTGTATTTTGTACGTGCTTTTGTGTCATTTGTATTGTGAACAACTAAGAAAAGTACCTTTTTTCCAATAATGTTTCTTTTCTACTTTTAAGTTCAATAATGAATTTGTTCGTTTTTAATAAAAATTAAATGTATTTTATTTTCTGCTTCAATGCAGGAGGGAGGTTGTGGCTGTGGCAAGCGTATATACATACATATATTATTAACTTTAAAACTATAATTTTATTTATAAAATTATAAAAGAAAAAATAAAATAATATATGACTTAGTACCACTTACCAGTATTGAAAACATCCAATCAGCCATCAATTCATATAACCATCGTAAATTTTTTTTCAAATTGCTGAAACATGTTCAATTGTCATTGCATGACACAAATGCCTGAGAAGGCTGTAACTTTTTTTAAATGTGACTTTAGATGTGCTGGATTCATTCTTTTGTAGCGATATAAACTGCCATTTTTCTCCATCAAAGTTTCAATGTTTTTGACGTTTAAATGTTTAAGTTTAAAAGAAAATTATAGTTTGCATTTTTCTTCTTGCCACAAAGTGCAGCATTGCAAATGCCATAAAGGTTATTTGTGGTTGTTAACGATTACGTTAACGTTTTCCATATTTTAGTTAGTCATGAAATTCGTTAAGGGCAGGTGATTGAAAAAAATATATATATATACATAATAAATAATAATAGCAATTCCATTTAATAATTTATAATTGCAATTATAGTTATAAAGATTTGTTATTTAAAATGTTATTATGAAAAATTTTCCATTGTTGAAAGGAAAATTTAAATGCTAATAATGTAGCTCATTAGCAATTGTTGTAAATGGAATGGAAAATTTTTTCCATTTGCCATATTGATCTTAATCAATGAATTGCGATTTTTGTAAACAATAATTAATAATTTATTTTTAAATAGTAATAGTACTGACGAGACCTCATTATTTGTCTGTTATATGAATCTGTGCTGAAAATAATTACTAAGGCAATAGCATGCTTCCGGCTGGGAAAAGGAATCAAATTAATAGTTTCCAAACTGGCCAAAGTCTGGACTATAGTCTAGTCTATAGTATATACTATAGCCTTGTTATAGTCTATAATACAGCCAAGTCTATAGTCTATACTATAGCCAAGTCTATAGTCTATACTATAGCCTAGTCTATAGTTTATACTATAGCCTAGTCTATAGTTTGGACTATAGCCTAATCTATTGTCTGAACTAGTGCCTAGTCTATAGTTTGGACTATAGTCTGGACTATAGCCTCGTTTATAGTCTGGACTATAGCTTAGTCTATAACCTGGATTATAGCCTAGTCTATAATCCGGCCTATAGCCTAGCCTATAACCTGGACTATAGCCTAGTCTATAGCCTAGTCTATAGTTTATACTATAGCCTAGTCTATAGTTTGGATTATAGCCTAGTCTATTGTCTGAACTATTGCATAGTCTATAGTTTGGACTATAGCCTAATCTATAGTCTGGACTATAGCATAGTCTATAATCTGGACTATAGCCTAGTCTATAACTTGGATTATAGCTTAGTCTATAACCCGGCCTATAGCCTAGCCTATAACCTGGACTATAGCCTAGCCTATAACCTGGACTATAGCCTAGTCTATAGCCTAGTCTATAGTTTATACTATAGCCTAGTCTATAGTTTGGATTATAGCCTAGTCTATTGTCTGAACTATTGCATAGTCTATAGGCTGGACTATAGCCTAGCCTATAACCTGGACTATAGCCTAGTCTATAGGCTGGACTATAGCCTAGTCTATAGTAAGGACTATAATCGAGTCTATAATCTGGACTATAGCCTAGTGTATAGTCTAAACTATAGTCTAGTCTATAATCTGGAATATGGTCTAGTCGGTAGTCTAGACTATACAATATGGTCTATAGTCAGTACTATAGTTAAGTCTATAGTCTGGACCATAGTCAAGTCTATAGTATAGATTATAGTCAAATCTAAAGTCTGGACTATAGTCAAGTCCATAGTCTAGACTATTGTCAAGTCTGTAGTCTGAACTACATTTAAGTCTATTGCCGGGACTATAGTCAAGCCTATAGTCTGCACTATAATCAAGTCTATAGGTAGTATTAAGACTATGTATAGTCTGCGCTACAGTCTGGACTATAGTTTGCACTATAGTCCGGACTATAGTCAAGTTTAACAATACTATATTCTGGACTATAGCCAAGTCTTTAGATTGATTATATTCAAGTTTATAGTATGGAGTATAGTCAAGTCTGTAGTCTACACTATAGTCTAGTCTACAGTCTAGACTATAATCATATTTATACTCTGGGCTATAGTCAAGTTTATACTCTAGACTATAGTCAAGTCTATAGTCTGGTATATAGTAAGTCTATATTCTGGACTATAGTTAAGTCTATAGGTAGACTATAGTCATAGTCAAGTCTATAGTCTGGACTATAGTCGAGTCTATAGTCTGGACTGTAGTCGAGTATATAGTCTAACTATAGTCAGGTCTATAGTCTGGGCTACAGTCAAGTCTATAGTCTGGACTATAGTCAAATCTATAGTCTGAACTATAGTCAAGTCTATAATCTGGACTATAGTCAAGTCTACAGTCTGGACTATAGTCAAGTCTATAGTCTGAACTATAGTCAAGTGTATAATCTGGACTATAGTCAAGTCTATAGTCTGAAAATTAGTCTATACTATAGTCTAGTCTATAGTATAGGACTATAGAAAAGTTCTTAGTTTAGACTGTATGTAGAAAAGTCTTTAGCCTAGGCTGTAGTCAAGTCGATAGTCTGGCTTTCAGTCATGTCTATATAGTCAAGTCTATAGTCTGACCTTTTCAAAGGTTGGAAGATTGTCTGGCCTATAATCTTGTCTGTAGTTATGAATACTTTCTAGTATATTCTACTTTCACTATATTCTGGTCTATTCTATTATTTTTGATACAGTCTTGGCCATAGCCGAGACTATAATCTAGCCTAACGTCTAGATTATAATTTAGTCTAGACTATAATTAGGTCAACTTCCTTGACTATAGTCTAGTCTAAAGTCTGGACTATAGTCTTGAATACAGGCTAAACTTCAATCTTAATAGTCTATATTCTGGAAATAGTATAACCTGTATAACCAGGACCGTGGTATTAACCTGGTTTATAGTCTACCATATAGTGTATTGTCTGAACTATAGTCTACTTTTCTATACTATGATTTTTCTATAAAATTATCGGTTTACTTCCTTAAACTACTTAAATACAGATTGTAAAATTATAGTAGACATCAGGAAAAAAAAACTAAAATTTAAATTTGTATTGATTTGTGAAATAAATGTATCCTAAATTATTCCTTTTTCCCCAGTTTCCAGCTGCAAAAAAAATCAATATAAATGACATTTATTTTCTAAACAATTTAAAAAGTTTAGAATGAACATACACAATAATATATACATTCATTTAACAATATACGTATATTTTTATAACTTTGACAACTGACAGCAATGGCGGCATTTCCGTTTTATAACAACATACACATAAACGTCACATATACAAATGATAAAAAAAAACAAGTTTTTTACAAATAATATAAAAACAAACATTTATTACGCTTTTGCGCACTTTTCCGGTTTAAATAAGTAACAGTGTATATGTAAGTGTATCTGTTCGTATTTGTATGTAAGTATGTAGTAAGCTTTTGGCTGGTGCTATATGAGCCATTTTAACGACGTTTTGAACAATTTAAAAGAAAATGTCTCTATACATAAGTTGTTTTTCCTTTTCTTTTTGGTTTTTTGTTTGTGTATCTTCTTTAGAACACATATACACACAAGAAAATGTGTAACTTTGTATTTAAATGAAAGGAAATTGATGTTTTAAAAGCAAAAGCATAAAGTTTAAACTTAGTTTTTTTATTATTTCCATTACATATACACAATTTAGGAAATAATTTCACAAAAAATTACCATAATTTATAGAGAAAAGTTTTTGCCTTAAATGTTCTTGTTTTAGGTTTTTTTGGCTATAAAAAAAAAAGAAAAATTGAATTTAAAACTAATTTTATAAAATTTTATATAATAACTTAAATTGTAATTTTATTCATTTATTATTGTGTTTTTTCAGTTTTATGGGGGCAATAAATGTTTTTTATGTTTTTATATAAGTTTTGTTAAAATATCCTTTTTCCTGTTGTTTTTCTTTTCATTACTTGTTTTTTTTTTTTTGGGGGGAAAGGGAATTTATGAACCTTGCGACGTTAGCTATAATTAATCAAAATATCCATTTGACATTTTGGTTATGAAAACAGAAAGCGTCAAACGTCAACATTTTTAGGTAATTAAGTTACATTTACAATAAATGATTTCTGTTAATGGTCACAAACTATGGGAATATTTTTTTTAATAAACTTGTCAGTTAGAATCTACTCTCAGATTCTCTATAGAAAATTTCCTCAGAATCTGAGAGGATTTACTATAGAAAATTTTCTTCAAAATCTGAGAGGATTTTCTATAGAAAATTTCCTCAGAATCTGAAAGTTTTTCTATAGAAAATTTCCTCAAAATCTGAGAGGATTTTCTATAGTAAATGTTCTCAGAATCTGAGAGGATTTTCTATAGAAAATTTCCTCAGAATCTGAGAGGATTTTCTATATAAAATTTCCTCAGAATCTGAGAGGATTTTCTATTAAAAATTTCCTCAGAATCTGAGAGGATTTTCTATAGAAAATTTCGTCAGAATCTGAGAGGATTTTCTATAAAAAATTTCCTCAGAACCTAAGAGGATTTTCTATAGAAGATTTCCTTGGAGTCGGAGAGTATTTTCTATAGAATATGTCCTCAGAATCTGAGAGGATTTTCTATAGAAAATTTCCTCAAAATCTAAGAGGATTTTCTATAGAAAATATCCTCAAAATCTGAGAGGATTTTCTATAGAAAATTTCCTCAGAATCTGAGAGGATTTTCTATAGAAGATTTCCTTGGAATCGGAGAGTATTTTCAATAGAATATGTCCTCAGAATCTAAGAGGATTTTCTAAAGAAAATTTCCTCAGAATCTGAGAGGATTTTCTATAGAAGATTTCCTTGGAATCGGAGAGTATTTTCTACAGAATATGTCCTCAGAATCCAAGAGGATTTTCTATAGAAAATTTCCTCAGAATCTAAGAGGATTTTCTATAAAAATTTATCTCAGAATCTGAGAGGCTTTTCTATAGAAAACTTCCTCAGAAACTAGAAGGATTTTCTATAGAAAATTTCCTCAGAATCTGAAAGGGTTTTCTATAGAAAATTTCCTCAGAATCTAAGAGGATTCTCTATAGAAAATTTCCATAGAATCTGAGAGGACTCTCTATAGAAAATTTCCACAGAATCTGAGAAGATGTTCCCTGAATTTAAAAAAAAATTATAAAGAAAATTTCACCAGGCTTAGAGACGTTTATAAAAGTTATTTCATTGGTCTAAAAGTCATTTATTTACAATTAAACTTCTCAAACAATAACTTTTCCAGACACACGTGTCTCTAGTCTAGCCCCTTAACAATATTGACATGGTCCTTCTCTAATTATTGTTAATGTTTATACTAAAAATAAAACAACAACAAAAAACTCAAACCAACACAAACAAAACAATAACATAAAATAAAATTAATTACAACCCTATGCACGGTGGGAAGGTTAAATGACTTTAAATATCCTGGGAAGTTAACACAACTCCACAACTTGTTTCTCAAGTCAAACCAACACATTAACATACATACACACTTACATGTAAATAGAAAATGTTAAATTGAAATAAAAGTCAAATTATTTCAATATCTTAAATAGTAACTCTTAAATATTAATGATTATTTTTTGACGGTAGCAGCCGTGTGTTTTATTTCGTCGAGAGAGACAGAGTAGTAGTAGTAGTAGGTCACGTGCACGTTGGCAATGATTTATAAACCAATTGTAACAATAACTAAAATAATAATAATAAGTACATAGTATTCAAATGACAATAATACAAAACAGCAACTGTAAGAGAACGTCGTCGGAATACGTACAACCAAGTCTAAGTATCGTAGTAATTGTGTCGACCACTTGACTGATTTGGTTACAAACGGAAACAAAATGCCGTTGAAAAAGCACTTATAAGCGTTGCAAGTATTAAAGTATTTTATATTGAAGGATATGACTGGGTGTAAGTATGTATAAGTGTGTAAGTGGTACAACATACCACAATTAGAAGAATTGGAATAACAACAGCAACAACAGTAATAATAATAAACAGCGAATTTGTTTCATATCACCACTTAAATTGGGTGCTTTCAACCACTAAACAATCACCACCCAGCTGCTCTTTTGCAATGTTCGCACCCAATGCACAGTGGTACTGAAGTTTTCCTCAGAATCTAAAAGGATTTGGAACCTGAAAAGATCTTCCTCTGTAGTAAATTTCCTCAGGAACTGAGAATATTTTCTATAGAAAATTTCTGTAGGATATTTCCTCAGAATCTGAGAGAATTTTTATAAAAAATTTGCTCAGAATCTGAGAGGATTTTCTATAGAAAATTTCCTCACAGTCGGAGAAGATTTTCTACAGAAAATTCCCTTAGAGTCTGACAAGATTTTCTATTAAAAATTTCCTCAGAATCTGCCAAGATTTTCTATAGAAAATTTCCTTAAAGTCTGAGAGAAGTTTCTATAGAAAAGTTTCTTAAAGTCCTGGAAAAGTTTTTATAGAAAATTTCTTCAAAGTCTGAGAGAATTTGCTATAGAAAATTTCCTCAAAATCTGAGAGGATTTTCTATAGAAGATTTCCTTGGTATCGGAGAGTATTTTATATAGAATATGTCCTCAGAATCTGAGAGGATTTTCTATAGTAAATGTTCTCAGAATCTGAGAGGATTTTCTATAAAAAATATGCTCCGAATACGAGGGTTTTTCAATAGAAAATATCCTTAGAATATGAAAGGATTTTCTATACAAAATGTCCTCAACATCTGAGAGGAACTTCTATAGAAAATTTCATCCGAAACTGAAAGGTTTTTCTATAGAAAATTTCTTCAGAATATGAGTGAATTTTCTATGGAAAATTTCTTCAGCATCTGAGACGATTTTCTATAGATAATTTCTTCAGAATCAAAAAGGATTTTATATAGAAAATTTCTTCAGAATCTGAAAGGATTTCCTACTGAAAATTTTCTAAGAATCTAAGAGGTTTCTCTATCGAAAATTTTCTCAGAACGTGAGAGGATTTTCTATAGACAATTTCCCCAGAAACTGAGAGGTTTTTCGATAGAAAATTTCCTCAGAAGCTGAGAGGTTTTGCTATAGAAAATTTCCTCAGAATCTGATAGGATTTTTTATAGAAAATTTCTCATAATCTGAGAGGATTTTCTATAGAAAATTTTATCAGAATCTGAGAGGATTTTCTATAGAAAATTTCCTCACAATCTGAGAGGATTTTCTATAGAAAATTTCCTCAAAATCTGAGAGGATTTTCTATAGAAAATTTCTTCAGAATCTGAGAGGATTTTCTATAGAAAATTTCCTCAGAATCTAAGAGGATTTTCTATAGAAAATTTCCTCAGAATCTGAGAGGATTTTCTATAGAAAATTTCCTCAGAATGTGAGAGGATTTTCTATAGAAGATTTCCTCAGAATGTGGGAAAGAGAAAAGAAAATCTATAGAAAATTTCCTCAAAATCTGAGAGGATTTTCTATAGAAAAGATTTTCTACAGAAAATTCCCTTAGAGTCTGACAAGATTTTCTATTAAAAAATTCCTCAGAATCTGCCAAGATTTTCTATAGAAAATTTCCTTAAAGTCTGAGAGAAGTTTCTATAGAAAAGTTTCTTAAAGTCTTGGAAAAGTTTTTATAGAAAATTTCTTCAAAGTCTGAGAGAATTTGCTATAGAAAATTTCCTCAAAATCTGAGAGGATTTTCTATAGAAGATTTCCTTGGTATCGGAGAGTATTTTCTATAGAATATGTCCTCAGAATCTGAGAGGATTTTCTATAGTAAATGTTCTCAGAATCTGAGAGGATTTTCTATAAAAAATATGCTCCGAATACGAGGATTTTTCAATAGAAAATATCCTTAGAATATGAAAGGATTTTCTATACAAAATGTCCTCAACATTTGAGAGGAACTTCTATAGAAAATTTCATCCGAAACTGAAAGGTTTTTCTATAGAAAATTTCTTCAGAATATGAGTGAATTTTCTATGGAAAATTTCTTCAGCATCTGAGACGATTTTCTATAGAAAATTTCTTCAGAATCAAAAAGGATTTTATATAGAAAATTTCTTCAGAATCTGAAAGGATTTCCTACTGAAAATTTTCTAAGAATCTAAGAGGTTTCTCTATCGAAAATTTTCTCAGAACGTGAGAGGATTTTCTATAGACAATTTCCCCAGAAACTGAGAGGTTTTTCGATAGAAAATTTCCTCAGAAGCTGAGAGGTTTTGCTATAGAAAATTTCCTCAGAATCTGATAGGATTTTTTATAGAAAATTTCTCATAATCTGAGAGGATTTTCTATAGAAAATTTCATCAGAATCTGAGAGGATTTTCTATAGAAAATTTCCTCACAATCTGAGAGGATTTTCTATAGAAAATTTCCTCAAAATCTGAGAGGATTTTCTATAGAAAATTTCCTCAGAATCTGAGTGGATTTTCTATAGAAAATTTCCTCAGAATCTGAGTGGATTTTCTATAGAAAATTTCCTCAGAATCTGAGAGGATTTTCTATAGAAAATTTCCTCAGAATGTGAGAGGATTTTCTATAGAAGATTTCCTCAGAATGTGGGAAAGAGAAAAGAAAATCTATAGAAAATTTCCTCAAAATCTGAGAGGATTTTCTATAGAAAATTTCTTCAGAATCTGAGTGGAGTTTCTATAGAAAATTTCTTCAGAATCGAGAGGATTTTCTATAGAAAGTTTCTTCAGAATCTGAGAGGATTTCCATAGAAAACTTCATGATTTTCTATAAAAAATTTCTTCATCCACCCCACAGTGCATTGCCTCATTTTGAAGAGTAATTTGTTCTCGTTATTTAAAGTGTTTTGTAACTTCGAACAAGTTTGAGGAAATCAACTTTTTTCCTTTCTCTAAATTTATTTTACCATTTTAATTTCATTTTTCTTATTTATGACCCACAAAAGCACACATAACGCAAAACAGTAGAACCAAAAAAAACAACAACTAAAATATTGTTAATGAGTCTGTATTTAGTTGGCAAATGAAAGGACATTTAGATATTTAATTACCCCCTAAACTCTAGATTATTGCCACATAAGTGCGATTTAAGCGTTTATATTTGATTTTTTTAGGGAAAAAATGTTTTGGGACTTTTTTTCTCTCTCATTCCTAATAAGATAACAATCGTTTTTATAGTTTTAATTTATTTGTACTTTTCATTAAAATGTTCGCTGGTCACGTAACTTTTCATTTCTAATCTCTTTGTGTATAGTATGTTTGTTGGTGTTTCGGTTCATAAATTAATTTTAATCTTAAAAGAAAAATATTTTATTCATATTTTAGATTTGATAACAACTAATTCAATAATTCATTTATGTATATTTCGTAGTTTATTTTATATAGTTTATGCAGAGTTTAGTCATTTAAACGAAAGGCAAATAAAAAGGGTTAAAAAGGGTGATTTTATCTTTTACTATGAGTTTTTGTTAAAGGATTTGACCAGCAATTTTATTACCAAATATTGGATAAATATGCTAATAGAAGAACTTAAATTGCTTATTCATTGGTTATTTAATTCAGTTTTTAACCTAGTTTTATGATTTAATATAAATAAACCACGTGTCCTTTCAAATCGAAACTTAAATAAATCATTATGATGAAGTCACCACAACTTTTACATCAGAGAGAACTGATTTCTTGCTGTGTAAGCACATTCTTTACTATCTACTAGATAAATTTAAAATTAAAACTTATACCTATAAAAAACAAAACAATTACTAAAGATCTATCTCTCTAATCTCTCTAAATTTATAATTTAAGATACCACAGCAAATCTGAATAAAACTAAACTTATGACAGAACGTTTTTTTTTTTTTTTGTAAACACTTCTTACAACTTTCAAACGCTTTCAGTCACATTAAACCCATAAAGTATTTAAAAAATTAAAACAAAGATTCGCTCTTTTAACTTCCTTCCAACATGAATTTGTTTAAAGACCGACCCAAAAGTCTATATGAGGAAAACAAAATCAATGCAATAAATAACTAAACACGATTAAATAAAAAGATACAAGACCACAACAAATTTGTATTTGACATGGTCTCTTAAATGGCCTGCGTTCAACATCATGCTGCAAGTGTGTGTGGTGTGGATGAAAGGCTCAAGAAAGATACATGTTAGAGTGTTCAGCCTGCGGCAATGACGAATCTTATAAGGTTGGTACCCAAGCTACTCATAGGGTGAATATATTTTCTCTTTAAAATCTGAATACTCTGAATTTGAGAAGTTTTTCTATAGAAAATTTGCTCAAAATCTGAGATGATATTCTTCAGAATATCTCTTCACAATATGAGAAAATTTCTTCAGAATGTGAGAGGATTTTCTTTAGAAAATTTCTTCAGAAACTGAGAGAATTATTTATAGAAAACTTTTCAAAATCTAAGAAGACTTTCTGTAGAAAATTTTTGCAAAATATGAGAGGCTTTTCTATAGCAAATATCCTCAGACTATGAGAATGTTTTCTATAGAAAATTTCTTCAGAATCTGAGAGGAATTGCTGTTGAAAAGTTCTTCTGAAGATGAGAGAAATTTTTACAGAAAATTTCTCTAGAATATAAGAGGAATTTCTACAGAAAATTTCTTCAGAATCTGAGAGAGTAATAAAATTTCTCCTAATTCGGAGAGGACTTTCTTTAGAAAATTTCCTCAGAATCTGAGAGGATTTTCTATAGAAAATTTCACCAGAATGTGAGAGGGTTTTCTATAGAAAATTTTCTCAGAATCTGAGAGGATTTTCTATAGAAACTTCCCTCACAATCTGAGAGGACTTTCTATAGAAAATTTCCTCAAAATCTGAGAGGATTACCTCAGAATCTGAGAGGCTTTTCTATAGAAAATTTCCTCAGAATCTGAGAGGATTTTCTATAGAAAATGTCCTCAGAATCTTAGAGGATTTTCTATAGAAACTTCCCTCAGAATCTGAGAGGACTTTTCATAGAAAATTTCCTCAAAATCTGAGAGGATTTTCTTTAGAAAATTTCCTTATAATCTGGGAGGATTTTCTGTAGAAAATTTCCTCAGAATCTGAGAGGATTTTATATAGAAAATGTCTTCAGAATCTGAGAAGATTTTCTATAGAAAATTTCCTAAGAATCTGCCAGGATTTTCTATAGAAAATTTCCCAGAATCTGAGAGAATTTTCTATAAAAATTTTCCTCATAATCTGAAAGGATTTTCTATAGAAAATGTCCTCAGAATCTGAGAGAATTTTCTATAGAAAATTTCCTCATGAGAGGATTTTCTATACAAAATGTCCTCAGAATATGAGAGGATTTTCTTTAGAAAATTTTTTCAGAATCTGAGAGGATTTTCTATAGAAAATTTCCCCAGAATCTAAGAGAATTTTCTATAGAAAATCTCCCCAGAATTTGAGAGTAATTTCTATAGAAAATTTCCTCAGAATCTGAGAGGATTTTCTGTAGAAAATTTCCTCAGAATCTGAGAGGATTTTATAGAGAAAATGTCTGCAGAATCTGAGAAGATTTTCTATAGAAAATTTCCTAAGAATCTGCCAGGATTTTCTATATAAAATTTCCCAGAATCTGAGAGAATTTTCTATAAAAATTTTCCTCATAATCTGAGAGGATTTTCTATAGAAAATTTCCTCATGAGAGGATTTTCTATACAAAATGTCCTCAGAATATGAGAGGATTTTCTTTAGAAAATTTTTTCAGAATCTGAGAGGATTTTCTATAGAAAATTTCCTCAGAATCTAAGAGAATTTTCTATAGAAAATCTCCCCAGAATTTGAGAGTAATTTCTATAGAAAATTTCCTCAGAATCTGAGAGGATTTTCTGTAGAAAATTTCCTCAGAACCTGAGAGGATTATCTTTAGAAAATGTCCTCAGAATCTGATAGTATTTTCAATAGAAAATTTCCTCAGAATCTGAGAGTATTTTCTATAGAAAATGTCCTCAGAATCTGATAGTATTTTCTATAGAAAATTTCGTCAGAATTTGAGAAGATTTTCAGAGGGAATTTTCTATAAACATGTCATCAGAGTAAGAGAGAATAGTATATAGAAACCTTCTTGGGATTCTGGAAGGGATTCTCTATAGCAAATTTCTATAGAGAAATTTTAAAATTTTGCTACAGAATCTAAGACGAATTCTTATAGAAAATGTAGAAGAAGATTCATTATAACGCAAAAATGTTGCTAACTTCATAACAAAATCGAATTACCACCACAAATATTTAAAGCAAAATATAAGAAAAAGGTAACAGAAAAATGTGGCGCAAGCAAAACAAATACTCATAAACAAAATTCTAATCGCTTGCAGCTATTAGCAGTATTTAAAAGACGCTAATGCGCTTAGCATATACATAATTAAATTTTAAGATAAGCGGAAACGATGAATGTCAGATGGAAGTGAGGCAACAAAAAACAAACACACACACAAAACTCTTAAAGGAAGACCTATTCCTGACAAAAGCACACATACTACACACCCAAAACGGCAACACTTGTCGGGATTAAACATTGAAAGAAGTGAACAGAATGTAGCACCATTATAACAAAATCCAAAAAAGGCCAACAAACTGTAGTATAGGATGAAACTGTTAAGGTATTTTAAGTAATGAGTGTCAGCCAAAAATGAAGAAACAGCAGGTTTAAGCTCTTTATGTGCTGCATGCAAAACTGTATCTAGAGTGCATGAAATTAGCAACACATTAGTTGTGATATGATCAAATAAACACCTGATGCCAAGTCTTCTTAAAAATTCATACAACACACAACAGATATGTGTTTCTACAGTCTATTAAGCGTTAAGGTAGAAAAAATATGCGGCTTAAATGTATTTGACTAATTTATATGCATTTAAATATTAACAAAATGTTTTGACACTTTTTTTCTCTTCGTTTTTTTTGTTTTGTTTGTTTGACATGCCATTGGACAGCCGAATCTCTGAGGAAAACATACTTTTAAGTTCATTGAAACTTACAAAGAGTGAAGAAGTACATTGTCATCTTCTTAAAGAAATCCCAAAGAAATAGATAATAAAATATTGACAAATTAAGGAAACCTTTTTTTGGGTTGTTATTGGTGTTAGAATAAAAAGATTTATTTATAACACTTTGAGAACCAAAAAAACAACCGCTAAAACTAAATGAAACCTTTTAATGGGTGCTGGTCACCATTAACTAATCAATATTCTAAAAACATGAAATGTCCAACCTTTTTTGAGGGCTTCAGAAATTACAATGTTGTTTTAATAGCATTAACATTTTAAGTAGAACTTTTCCCTGGGAGAAGACGGTTTCTATGAAGCATCCTTTTTATAGAAAATTTTCTCAAGATCGGAGAGGACTTTTTATAGAAAAGATTCTCCTGGTTTGAGAGGGTTTTCTATAGATAAGTTTCTCAAAATGTGAGAGGGTTTTCTATAGAAAATGTTCTCAAAATCTGAGAGGTTTTTCTATCGAAAGTCTTCTCAAAATCTGAGAGTATTTTCTATAGATAATTTTATCAAAATCTGACATGATTCTCTATAGAAAATTGCAAAAAATCTGAGATGATTTTCCATAGAAAATATTCTCAAAATCTGAGAGGATTTTCTATAGGAAATTTTTTTTAAAATCTATATAATTTTCTGAACATCTGAGAGGATTTTCTATAGAACATTTTCTCGAAATATGAGAAGATTTTCTATAGAAAATGTCCTCCGAATCCGAGGGTTTTACTATAGAAAATGTCCTCAGAATCTGAGAGGATTTTCTTTTCAAAATTTCCTCAGAATCTGAGATAATTTTCTATAGAAAATTTCATTAGAATTAGAGGTTTTTTCTATAGAAAACTTCGTCAGAATCTGAGAAATTTTCCATAAAAAATTCTCTCAAAATCTGAGATTAGTTTTTATAGAAAACTTCTCAGAATCTGACAGGATTTTCAATGGGAAATTTCCTCAGAATCTAAAAGGATTTTCTATGGAAAATGTTCTCAAAATCTGAGAGAATTTTCTATAGAAAACTTCCTCAGAATCTGATAGGATTTTCTATTGAAAATTTCCTCAGAATCTGAGAGGATTTTCTATAGAAAATTTCCTCAGAATCTGAGAGGATTTTCTATGGAAAATTTCCTCGGAATCTGAGAGGATTTTCTATGGAAAATTTCCTCAGAATCTGAGAGGATTTTCGATAGAAAACTTCCTCAGAATATGAGAAGATTTTCTATAGAAAACTTCCTCAGAATCTGAGAGGATTTCTATAGAAAACTTCCTCAGAATCTGAGAGGATTTTGTATAGAAAATTTCCTCACAATCTGAGAGGATTTTGTATAGAAAATTTCCTCAAAATCTGAGAGGATTTTCTATAGAAAATTTCCTCAGAATCTGAGAGGATTTTCTATAGAAAATTTCCTCAGAATCTGAGAGGATTTTCTAAAGAAAATTTCCTCAGAATCTGAGAGGATTTTCTATAGAATATTTCCTCAGAATCTGAGAGGATTTTCTATAGAAAATTTCCTCAGAATCTGAGAGGATTTTCTATAGAAAATTTCCTCAAAATCTGAGAGGATTTTCTATAGAAAATTTCCTCAAAATCTGAGAGGATTTTCTATAGAAAATTTCCTCAAAATCTGAGAGGATTTTCTATAGAAAATTTCCTCAGAATCTGAGACGATTTTCTATAGAAAATTTCCTCAGAATCTGAGACGATTTTCTATAGAAAATTTCCTCAGAATCTGAGACGATTTTCTATAGAAAATTTCCTCAGAATCTGAGATGATTTTCTATAGAAAATTTCCTCAGAATCTGAGACGATTTTCTATAGAAAATTTCCTCAGAATCTGAGACGATTTTCTATAGAAAATTTCCTCAGAATCTGAGACGATTTTCTATAGAAAATTTCCTCAGAATCTGAGACGATTTTCTATAGAAAATTTCCTCAGAATCTGAGACGATTTTCTATAGAAAATTTCCTCAGAATCTGAGACGATTTTCTATAGAAAGTTTCCTCAGAATCTTGGAGAATTTTCTATAGAAAATTTCCTCAGAATCTGAGAGGATTTTCTATACAAGATTTTCTCATAATCTGAGAGGAATTTCCAGAATCTGAAATTGAGAATGTTTCTTAGGGAGAGTAACAAGAGTTTCTGTCGAATTAGTTTTATCTTTTTTATCTTTTAGAATTATCCAGAGAATACTAAAGGGCCAGCTATTGTTTCTAGCTGCATCTCGATCATTCTCATACCTTGTCCTTATTAATAAAGTAAAACTGAGGAACAAAAAACTAAAAAACCCAGAAAAAAAAAACTAATAAACTAAACGATTATTTTATTTTTATAACCGTATGGGTCATTTTGATCTTAATTCTTTTACTGGTATCACTTCAAACAGAAAACGTGTGTATATTGGACGAAGACGATCAACAGAGTTTAACAAACTTAAATTTATGGCTTATTTTAAGGTTTTTTAGGTTCTTTGCTGTTGATGCTGTTTTATTTTATTTTAGTCTTTTTGTTCTTAATTTCAATACTGTTTGCTATTAATTGCCTTCAGGTGAAAAGTATGCCGCTCACACTTTGTTTTGTGTTGTGTATTTAAAAGAATATTGTACAACATTCACTTCATCTAATCATGTCAACAAAATGGGAACATCATAAAATTATTTTTAAGGTTTTTGCTGGTTTGTTGTTGAATGAATGGACGGATGGACGGACACATGGCTGGAGTTGCTGTTTTAAATAGTTTTATAGACAAAAATTAAAAAAAAAAATCGATCGATTTTTTTCAAATCATCGCTTTAGAACCAAGCTGGTGGTTATGTGTATCTATACATGTGTGAGAAAAAGGTGTTAGAATGTTAATTACACAAACACTCTTTAGAAGGCGTTAGTGAGTTTCTAACTGAATGTGTGTACGTCTGTGTTATTTTAGGTCATAAAAATAAAGCAAGGTGTTGATAAGAAAACCGTTCAAAAGGTTTTGACTGATCAAACCTTAACAGGTGGGTTGTTTATTTTAAAACAAACATCACAAATGGAAATGTGGTTTAAAGTCCAGTCTGCAAGACGGACTAACAAAAGAAACTGAAGACAGACTTTGTAACCATAATTGAATTTATACGAAATAAATTTCATAAATAGGTTTATGATAATTTCATTTTTGTGTTCTTTTCTCTGTTTTGTTAAATTTTATATCCTGATAAGAGAATTTATTTTATTTAATTTGTATAAACTTGTATATTATTGTAGTAATTGTTGCAGCGATAGTAGGTGAGTATAACGAATTTATGGCATAATTTATGGGAAAAAAAAAATAATTAAAAATTTATTTCAACATTTTTATGAGTGTAAAATTAATATAAATAAAAATATATTTTACATATGAAAAAAGATCAATGAAAATGATTTTTATGGATTAATTTAAATTAATGATGTTAATATGTGTCTTTAATTAATTACGAAAAAGTTTAAGATATTGAAAGAGATATTGCTCAAAATCATTCAATATCTTTCTCAGAAACAGAGACAAATTTTCTATAGAAAATTTGCCCATTTTCTATAGAAAATTTGTTCAGATTATGAGCCCAGTTGATGAGCTCATTTTCTATAGAAAATTTGCTCAGTTGATGAGCTCATTTTCTATAGAAAATTTGCTCAGTTGATGAGCTCATTTTCTATAAAAATTTGCTCAGTTGATGTGCTAATTTTCTATAGAAAATTTGCTCAGTAGATGTGCTAATTTTCTATAGAAAATTTGCTCAGTAGATGTGCTAATTTTCTATAGAAAATTTGCTCAGTAGATGTGCTAATTTTCTATAGAAAATTTGCTCAGTTTATGAGCTCATTTTCTATAGAAAATTTGCTCAGTTTATGAGCTCATTTTCTATAGAAAATTTGCTCAGTTGATAAGCTCATTTTCTATAGAAAATTTGCTCAGTTTATGAGCTCATTTTCTATAGAAAATTTGCTCAGTTTATGAGCTCATTTTCTATAGAAAATTTGCTCAGTTTATGAGCTCATTTTCTATAGAAAATTTGCTCAGTTTATGAGCTCATTTTCTATAGAAAATTTGCTCAGTTTATGAGCTCATTTTCTATAGAAAATTTGCTCAGTTTATGAGCTCATTTTCTATAGAAAATTTGCTCAGTTTATGAGCTCATTTTCTATAGAAAATTTGCTCAGTTTATGAGCTCATTTTCTATAGAAAATTTGCTCAGTTTATGAGCTCATTTTCTATAGAAAATTTGCTCAGTTTATGAGCTCATTTTCTATAGAAAATTTGCTCAGTTTATGAGCTCATTTTCTATAGAAAATTTGCTCAGTTTATGAGCTCATTTTCTATAGAAAATTTGCTCAGTTTATGAGCTCATTTTCTATAGAAAATTTGCTCAGTTTATGAGCTCATTTTCTATAGAAAATTTGCTCAGTTTATGAGCTCATTTTCTATAGAAAATTTGCTCAGTTTATGAGCTCATTTTCTATAGAAAATTTGCTCAGTTTATGAGCTCATTTTCTATAGAAAATTTGCTCAGTTTATGAGCTCATTTTCTATAGAAAATTTGCTCAGTTTATGAGCTCATTTTCTATAGAAAATTTGCTCAGTTTATGAGCTCATTTCTATAGAAAAGTTGCTCAGTTTATGAGCTCATTTTCTATAGAAAATTTGCTCAGTTTATGAGCTCATTTTCTATAGAAAATTTGCTCAGTTTATGAGCTCATTTTCTATAGAAAATTTGCTCAGTTTATGATCTCATTGTCTATAGACAATTTGCTCAGTTTAAGAGCTCATTTTCTATAGACAATTTGCTCAGATTATGAGCCCATTTTCTATAGAAAATTTGCTCAAATTATGAGCCTAATTTACTCAGATTATGTACCCATTTTACATAAAAATTTGCTCATATTACTTTAAAACACTTGACTAACATTTAAAATAAAAATTAGGCCTCTAGGTCCTATTTATACAATGACTACCGTTTTTTTAATGGCATGATAGTAAAATAAACTTAAAAACTTATTTTTTATTACAAAAAAATTGTGTTGCATATTTATTGGCGTGCCAACATGTTGTATTGCATGAGCACTGTCGCTCTTTTTATTATTATTATACAGATTGTTGTATATTATTTCATTTATTGTTTGCCGTTGTAATATTAACAAAGTTAACATGACATGCAACAGAAAATTTTTAATTGGCGACATTTTGCATTTATGACTGGAAATTGTAGTTTTTGACTACAAAAAACGTAATATTGCACTCATTCCTTGAATGGACTTTATATAGTTTTTGAAACGGATTAAATGAAAATTATAAACCAATGATTATGAACAAAACAATTGTTGGCCTTATAAAATGAATACACAAATATAAAGCCAACATTTTACTAGAGTAGCAATTTGAAATCAAGGACATCATTTTTCTTTAAAGTAAATAAACGATGGTTTAACATACACTCAGTCACTCTCTCAACTGTAATTATTTCCAATTAATGTCCATTTGACATGGTTAAATAGTAATTTTGTTATAAAAAGTGAAGAAATAAATTACATTGTTGAAATTTTAAATAAAAATAATTAACGTATTAAATAATAAAAATAGTGATGAAAAATTTGCTTCTTTTATGTTCCCATTTTCTATAGAAAATTTGCTCATTTTGTGAGCCCATTTTCTATAGAAAATTTGCTCATTTTGTGAGCCCATTTTCTATAGAAAATTTGCTCATTTTGTGAGCCCATTTTCTATAGAAAATTTGCTAATTTTTTGTGAGCCCATTTTCTATAGAAAATTTGCTCATTTTGTGAGCCCATTTTCTATAGAAAATTTGCTCATTTTGTGAGCTCATTTTCTATAGAAAATTTGCTCATTTTGTGAGCCCATTTTCTATAGAAAATTTGCTCATTTTGTGAGCCCATTTTCTATAGAAAATTTGCTCATTTTGTGAGCCCATTTTCTATAGAAAATTTGTTCATTTCAAGAGCCCATTTTCTATAGAAAATTTGTTCATTTTAAGAGCCCATTTTCTATAGAAAATTTGCTCATTTTAAGAGCCCATTTTCTAAAGAAAATTTGCTCATTTTGTGAGTCCATTTTCTATAGAAAATTTGCTCATTTTGTGAGCCCGTTTTCTATAGAAAATTTGCTCATTTTGTGAGCCCTTTTTCTACAGAGAATTTGCTCATTTTGTGAGCCCATTTTTCTATAGAGAATTTTTTCATTTCGTAAGCCCATTTTCTATAGAGAATTTGCTCATTTTGTAAGCTCATTTTCTACAGAAAATTTGCTCATTTTGTGAGCCCATTTCCTATAGAAAATTTGCTCATTTTGTGAGCCCATTTTCTATACAAAATTTGCTCATTTTGTGAGCCCATTTTCTATAGAAAATTTGCTCATTTTGTGAGCTCATTTTCTATAGAAAATTTGCCTATTTTATGAGCTCATTTTCCATAGAAAATTTGCTAATTTTGTGAGCCCATTTTCTATAGAAAATTTGCTCATTTTGTGAGCTCATTTTCTATTTTCATTTTGTGAGCTCATTTTGTGAGCTCATTTTCTATAGAAAATTTGCTCATTTTGTGAGCTCATTTTCTATAGAAAATTTGCTCATTTTGTGAGCTCATTTTCTATAGAAAATTTGCTCATTTTGTGAGCTCATTTTCTATAGAAAATTTGCTCATTTTGTGAGCTCATTTTCTATAGAAAATTTGCTCATTTTGTGAGCCCATTTTCTATAGAAAATTTGCTCATTTTGTGAGCCCATTTTCCATAGAAAATTTGCTCATTTTGTGAGCTCATTTTCTATAGAAAATTTGCTTATTTTGTGAGCCCATTTTCTATAGAAAATTTGCTCATTTTGTGAGCTCATTTTCTATAGAAAATTTGCCTATTTTATGAGCTCATTTTCCATAGAAAATTTGCTAATTTTGTGAGCCCATTTTCTATAGAAAATTTGCTCATTTTGTGAGCTCATTTTCTATAGAAAATTTGCTCATTTTGTGAGCTCATTTTCTATAGAAAATTTGCTCATTTTGTGAGCTCATTTTCTATAGAAAATTTGCTCATTTTGTGAGCCCATTTTCTATAGAAAATTTGCTCATTTTGTGAGCCCATTTTCTATAGAAAATTTGCACATTTTGTGAGCTTATTTTCTATAGAAAATTTGCTCATTTTGTGAGCCTATTTTCAATAGAAAATTTGCTCAGTTTATGAGCCTATTTTCAATAGAAAATTTGCTCAGTTTATGAGCCCATTTTTTTTTGTTATGAGCCCATTTTCTAAAGAAAATATGCTCATTTTGTGACCCCATTTTCTGAAGTCTTCTGTACTGAATCATGAGTTCGTAGTGACCAGTCTTGTCTTTACATTATACAATCCTCCTCATCCTGCACACCCTGAGGCATCAACATATTAATGATGAAACTGATAGCTTCTGCAATTTTTACAAGCACTTACAACAATGTTGCAATTTGTAAAAAAAGTAAACAGCTTACCAAAAAAAAAAAAACACAAATCATTTATAACGACGATATCTTGTTAATTGGTTACAAATGCTCAATGCACCTTTTGCTCGTTGCCCCCTGATGCAATGCACCTAGAGACTAAATGAAAGAAGCGATTAAAATCACATAAAATCCAACATTATGACAGAGACAACCTTATTTTCATTTTCTATACATTGTTGTAGAATCCTAAATGATGTCGTAAAATTGGGGAAAAATAACTACCAAGTGTTGTATATTTGATTGAAACAGTTTTCAAAGAATTTTTATTATTGAACTGCAATCAACAAAAGTAAAAGATCAAAATTATTAAAAACTAAGGAGTAGAGAAAAAAAAACAAACATTTATTAACTGCTGTAGAAATGGTTAGTGTCTGGTTAATTATTTGTGGCCAATATAAAGAACAGCTTATAAACAGTTTGATCGTTAAAAAATTTTATCGTAAAATTATGATTGAGTTGTAAAAAATTTGTTGCAACATGGTTGTTTTATTTTTCACATATAGTTGCAGCTTTAACAGGAATATTATTTTTTTGGAATTAATGTCTAAAATGCTAAATAGAAGTGAAAATGATGTTAACTGTTGATAATTAAAAACGATTAAATTTAATGGAAACTATTTGATGTAAAAAGAAAGAAAAGACAAAAGTGTGGACACGATACTTTTTAAGTATTTTTCAGCAACAAAGTTTAAAAAAAGCATATGCTTGTCACTTGTTTAATAACTTATTCTCTTCTGAGATCATAAAATTTTTGTGCGATATTTGTTTAAATGTCTTAATTAGATACAGAGTTAAAAACTTTTTTTATATATAAGGATTGCTGTATCTCCCAATAAAGTTTAACAAAGCCGGAGTATATTTCCCTCGGTTCACATTTAATTAACTTGATAACCCTTCTATAACTTTGGGCAAATGTTGTCATTACGTGCAACTTAATTATAATTTCTTAATTATATTCAAAACTTTACAAGGAATGACTTTTGGCAATTTGAAGAGCATTTGTGCAAGCTGTTTCCTCAGAACGGGAGACCAGTTCCCTAGGTCTAGAAATAGGTTTCAATAGATTTGAAATTTCATATTTACTATTCTTATTATATTAACATCCTACTTTTCCGATTATTACCACACATTTTCTCTTAGCCAAGACTTTAACCAACCAAAAAAAGTTAAGCCGCTAAATATAAATCGTTCAAATTAAACAAAAATTAATATAAATCTTAATAATACAGCTATAATTTCCCTTCAAACTAAACATTCTACCAAAACCATTCATTCTATACATGCCAGCAACAACCAACCAAAATCTGGTAATAAGAAATCCCTACAATATTTAAATTTTAATATTAAACCCAAAAAAAAAAAAAAATCATATGAAGCTGGCTAAAGCCGGGTAACATGCAGCAAAATAAGAAAAAAAAGTTTGGAAAAAAAATCTAAAGGTACCAACAAAAAAAAAAAAACGGCTTCGTTTGATATTATAATGTTCGTGTTACTGCGTGGACAAACGTAATAAAATAACTGATCGTTGTTGCTGATAAGTTAATTTACTTTTAATGTGTTTCCCTTTAACGATGACAACAACAACTACGACTTCAACTTTTAGAAATTCTACATGCAACAACAATAAGTACACATTGCGGCAAACAAGATGAGGCTGGAGCAGAAAACTCCAAACAAATATGTATGTTTGTGGAAGGAAAAAGAAAAAAGAAACCAATACACATTTTTACAACAGTACTAACCAGCATGATCGTCAATGAGGACGAAGGCGACAAATCTGAAGTTGTTGCTTGTTGCCAGTCCTTTAAATGATTCAATCATTTCTATAGATGTTACCTTCCTTCACCTATCAGAGTCTGAAGCCATTTTATATTGCAAAGAATAACCATTTCCTACAAAAATTGTATCAGTTTATGAGCCCTTTTTCTATAGAAAATTTTCTCAGTTGATGAGCTCATTTCCTATAGAAAATTTGCTCAGTTGATGAGCTCATTTCCTATGAGCTCATTTTCTATAGAAAATTTGCTCAGTTGATGAGCTCATTTTCTATAGAAAATTTGCTCAGTTGATGAGCTCATTTTCTATAGAAAATTTGCTCAGTTGATGAGCTCATTTTCTATAGAAAATTTGCTCAGTTGATGAGCTCATTTTCTATAGAAAATTTGCTCAGTTGATGAGCTCATTTTCTATAGAAAATTTGCTCAGTTGATGAGCTCGTTTTCTATAGAAAATTTGCTTAGTTGATGAGCTCATTTTCTATAGAAAATTTGCTCAGTTTATGAGCTCATTTTCTATAGAAAATTTGCTCAGTTTATGAGCTCATTTTCTATAGAAATTTTTATTATGAGATCATCTTCTATAGAAAATTTTCTATAGAAAAAATGCTCTGTACATGAGCTCGTTTTCTATAGAAAAATTTCTCTGTTTATGAGCCCATTTTCCATAGAAAATTTTCTCTGCTTATGAGCCCTTGTTTCCATAGAAAATTTGCTCTGCTTATAAGCCCATTTTCTTTAGAAAATTTTTAATAATTCTTTCCTTCAATGCTCTGCTTCACAAACATCCTTTCAACAAATTAGTATCAATATTATTGTGCGGCAAGTATGCATCAGTATTTGTAAATGGAGTTATGTAGGGTTAGTTTGTTATGTGTATGTGTGTATTCAATTTTTAGGTGCCGCTGATTTGTTAACGTATTTATCTTGGTTCAAATCAAAGAGAAACATATAAAACAAAAACAAAACAAAGAAACAAATTAACAGCAGAAAATAAGAATAAGAAAAAAAGAAAACAAACAAAAAAAACGAAAGAGTTAAAATGACGAATAATAAAAATTAAATATGGAACAACAAGAACGTTTGCCTCGGCCAGGCTCATTTAAATAAATGCAATTTTCAGCATTGAAGATTATTTAAGTCAACTAGACATTCAAGACATTTACTGTCACAGTTGCCTTGCTAAACAGCCAGACCAACCAGACAGCCTGCCTGCCTGCCAGCCAGTTAGACAACCAACCAGTCAGTCGTCATTCAGTTTGTGTTGCAGTTTGGTGTTGATTTTGGCAGCATCTTGGTTACATGTATCCTCTACCTCCCTCCTTTTTCATCTGCTTAATTTTGTTCCCTCATACTAGTAGTATTTGTTTTAAAAAAATCAGTCAGTGTTTGTTTATTTTTGGTGTTGCATGTATTGTCATTTTGTGTCCACAATCCACAAGTGTCACTCTTTTTGCTTTTCTACATACAGATATACATACACATATATGTATTTTATTCATATGTTTTAGAGTGTGTATGTGTGTTGCTTTTTATTACTCGATATGGACAGGTCCATTTCTAAATGTGACATTTAAATGAAAAGGACGTTAACACTTATTTAAATTGATGTCGGTTAATTTTTGTTGAACTTTATTTCTTTTTTTGTTTTTGTTGTCTTTTACACCACATCATCATTGTGGTATTTAAGAACGACAAAAAGTATGCAAATAAAATTTATCATAAATGGGTGGAAAATGGAATATACACGTTGCAAAAGATATACATTCTGGGGTGATTGCAGAAAGAATTTTGAAATTGTTGTTCGTTTGTATCTGGCATTGTTGCAACCAAACAGGGTAATCAAAAATGTGGCACATGGCTATAATTAGCAAGAATTTAAGAGATAACACTTCTTTTTTGTTTTTAAAGGAGTTTTGTTTATAAAGACACCATAACAGAGAAGATTCCATTTTATACAGAAAAACGTTATTATAAGAATTTCATGTCATTTTTATAGATGACGTTATAGTGTGCATTGACATGTTGATACTTTAAAGTTTTAGGGCGACCATTTTGACAATAGGCTATTAGACATAACCCTAGCTTAATATGAAGCTTTTAATTTTATCAGAATTTTTTTATTTAGTTTTTCTGTAAGAAACCCTTCATGTCAATTCTCTGAAGTCAAATGTTTAAAACTATATAAATAGTTAAAAAAAGCCTACATCTTTAACTTTCAACATAGTTAGAAGCCATTCTTTCCTTGTCAATACAATTTGACATTTTTAAGTATGTCAGAAACTTTATGGACATGATGACATTGAAGATGTGACAACTTCTAAGCATCCTCTACAGTCAGATTTTTAAAACTACATATATACAACTATGTACATCTCCAACATTCAACATAGTTAGAAGCCATTTAGTCCATGTCAATACTATTGATGGGTGTGTACTGAAGTCCTTGGACATCATGACATTTACAAGTATGTCACAAAGTTTATGGACATAATGACATCGGATATTAAGAGGTTTTAAAGTAGTCACTTAAAAGCTACTCCCAAAAAAACGAACGGTTTAGAAGAGGACAAGCATATTGATGTTGGACACTATGTAGAAAAAACATAAGTGGACCAACTCTATATTACAAGTCTATGACCTGATGGAACGTTTGGGGCAAAAAGTTTAACATTATACAATTATAGAGAGTTCAGTCTACATGTGGCTTGGGTGCAAGTGGGACATTGAGCACTACGTTGCGTTCGATCGAAGCATATGTAAGATACGGAGCATGTTTCCTTGATGAAACACCCTCATCTTGGTGTATTAAAATCCCGGGCTAGTACCTCTAATCTGCCGGAACTATAAACTGGTGGTGTCACTTTACTCCTCGGCTAGTCCTTGGTATGATTTGGGGTCTAACCAGAGATCCACATAATCTAGTACTACGGGTGGCCAGTTGCCCGAAGGACTTGTCTTGTCTGGTCAGTTGGTTGAGGTTCCTTCTGGATCCACGTAGTGGATGTGGTTTAAACCCAAATTCGCGGCCAGAGTAAGTTAAAGTTAAAAGACTGATGCACTGTGAAATCTATATTTCGGGATAAGTTCAGTGCGATTGACAACAAATACCCAACAGAGGAGTAACTGTCGGACTAAGCGTTGGAAATGAGTTGGTGTTACTTGTATATGATACGGGATGAGTGTAGGGGTATACGGAACGTATACCTAGAGTGCGTCTGTCGCATATTGTTATCTTATGAGTGTGTCGGATAAATGAGACAAAGTAATGTTTTTGCATTAAGGAAGTTAAGCAACGGGACAGCAATGGTCAGAGATTAGATAGCTCAAGTGCACGTACATTTACTGGACCGGAATTTCCATATACGGAAATTGCCACCGGCGTGTAAGAAGCACAATGGGGCGGTGGTAAGTCGTTACAAAAGCTCACCCAGTAGTTAAAAAGACCACCGTGAAACAGATTCACGTAAAGCACTTCGACATTAACATTAAGTCCCAGATAGGAGATCTGTTACACGAATGACTCTTAACTGAGAGATCAAATGGGTCTGGCGATTGTAACAATATTACCAGATAGGAGATCTGTTGTTACACAAATGACTCTTAATTGAGAGATGAAATAGATCTGGAGATCTACATGAAAATTCACAAACCGAAATAAACTACTGATGAAATGGGTAAAATTGATTACATTGAATATGCGCCAACAGAGGTTAACATATTTTACGACATCCAGAAGGACGATATCAGCCGATAAATCTCCATAACGGAATACACTTCCAGATGAAGACAGATTTGCTATACAGGAAAGAGAACTTGAAGAAGTTAACCTTTCGAATGCAGGAACGGCAGAATTAGAAGAATGCACAACATATGTATGTAGAGGACATTGAAAGGCCGGAATACTTTTTCTGTTTGCCAGGCTTTCGTCTAAATATCTCGGAAGTTTTGTTATTTCTCATATTCCATTCTTCAGGAACAATGATTGAACATTTCTAAGCAACTATGTACGTCCAAAAAAAATTTCTGAGGATTGACTGTCCCGATAACAGGTAAATTTTGGATCAGATGTAATATAAATCCTCCTTTCAACCTAACCTCGGGGATGATACCTTGTCTAATGGAGATCTCGCCGAGTTTTTCCATGACAAAAACATTGCTTTGATATTCCGACCAGGGTTTGAGGTCGAAAGGGTTTTGAGGTCTCAGTTCAACGATTTTATTCAAAAAAAAGTAACTATCATTCGGGAAAAAAATTCGAAGAATATTTCAGTCAAACAGAGCTTTAATGGGGAGGGTATTATGCGTTTGTGCTGATGTTTGTAACATTCAAAATTATTGGTCCTACATCACCACCTTAAAGTCTACCAATCGGCTCAGAATCACTTTCTGAGTCAATTAAGCTATATCCATCTGTTCGTCCGTCCATCTGAGTATCCATGTAAACAGAACAGAACTCAATTTTCAAGATAATTCGATGAAATTTAGGACGGAGCATATTGGTTGAAATCGGTTTATTATTTCACCTAGACCCTATATAACCGTACACCCGAATAGGACTCTTGAGCTCATAATTATGATAAATATCCTAGTATCTCTACAAAATAGGCACAACTTCTTTATGTATAAGCCTAAATGTTAACTGATTTTTGTAATGGCCGGATCTCGTTTGACACTAGCATGGGCTATGCTTTGTAATGGCTTTTGCATAGCAGTGTAAATCAAGGTTTTTTCGTTTAAACTTCTTGTTTGTTAGACAAATCCTGTTCAACAAAATTAAAAAATATTATTATTAATAACGATCCCTTATTACTAAGTAATGTGTGAAATAACTACTGGAATGTTTTACTGAATAGAAACACAAGGAATTTTACTTCAAAATCTAAAATATCACTTAATTTTTTAAACTTGAAATTGTTACACAATTCATTGCAATATCACGAAAAATTGTCTCATACGTATTTGAAACTATTACGAAAATAATTCCAAAAAGTGTGTTTAATATAACGAACACAATCATTAAAATCAAAATTCAAACAAAATTTTTAACTACTTACTTTAGTAGAGATACGTTCAAAAATAAAATTTCTATTAATTTTTAATACATTTTAAATTGTGAAAAAAGAGATCTTATCACAGATTTGTTTACCATTAATCTTCATTAAACACTTTGATTTTTTTTATTAATTTTTTTCAAGTTTTTTTTAATAATTTTTGGCTTGTTTTGCCCAATTTGAGGTATTTTTTTTGCTTAACCAGTTCAAATTGTTTTCATTTTTGGTATTTTAATCAATGATTTTTTGATTTGTTTGTGTGTATAATTTAGTAATTTTCAACATCTTGATAAAGTTGTTTTCTGAAAATTTAGACATTTTCATTAATTTAAAGTGTAAAATTGTGTTTTGTCACATGATAAATGATGTTTATGCGTTGACATATAAGGATTGTTTGTTTCACTTTAGTTAACTTACAATTTTTTTTTTTTTGTGTATGAATTTAATTTTGAAACACACTTGTGTCAAGAATTCCAAACTTGACAGTTTCAAGAGAAAGATTTTTTTTCAATAATGCTTGTTTGGTTATTTGACCGCTTTTTTGAAATTTTCTTGAACACAATGTCAAAAGAAATCATTCATTCTATACCTGTTACCAAAAAAAGTAAATGAATTGATGTTGAAACTAAAATAAACGCAAAAGTTAATTCTGTTGTATTCAAAAGGCTTTTAAAAGACCTTTTAGCCAACACTTTAGCCATTTCTGTGACTCTCTAAACAAATGATTGATGTTTTAGGTGAATTAACCACTTTTTTGTTGTTTCGTTCGGTAGGTTTTTTTGTTGTTGATTTCTTTTCCTTTTAATCCTTTGATGATTTTGTTAAGTAATTCTTGGAATTGCTGAAAGCAGTAGTGGTCGTAGTGATTGATGAAATATGTGACAAAACAATTAAAACGAAATCATTAATTAACTTCAAAAAACATATTTGTTTTAAATTAGATTTAGATTTATTGGGAATTTAAATGTTTGCCTATAGAAGCAAAGGGTCATGCAATATGACAAATGGAATGTGCTAAAATTCCAAAGGATTTTGTATAGATTTATTTGAATTGTTTTAGTTATAAAG
>NW_023995220.1:102500-140201 GCF_015586225.1 Lucilia sericata | reverse complement strand
ACTAAACTCAACTGAACTAGAACTGAACTAGAACTGAACTAGAACTGAACTAGAACTAAACTAGAACTGAACTAGAACTGAACTAGAACTGAACTAGAACTGAACTAGAAACTGAACTAGAGCTGAACTAGAGCTGAACTAGAACTGAACTAGAACTGAACTAGAACTGACTAGAACTGAACTAGAACAACTAGAACTGACTAGAACTGAACTAAACTGAACTAGAACTGAACTAGAACTAACTAAACGAACTAGAACTGAACTAGAACTGAACTCGAAACTGAACTAGAACTGAACTAGAACTGAAACTAGAACTGAACTAGAACTGAACTAGAACTGAATTAGAACTAGAACTGAACTAGAAAGAACTGAACTAGAACTATAACTGACTAGAACTGAACTAGAACTGACTAGATCTGAACTAGAACTGAACTAGAACTGAACTAGAAAACTGAACTAGAACTGAACTAGAACTGAACTAGAACTGAACTAGAACTGAACTAGAACTGAACTAGAACTGAACTAGAACTGAACTAGAACTGAACTAGAACTGAACCTAGAACTGAACTAGAACTGAACTAGAACTGAACTAGAACTGACTAGAACTGAACTAGAACTAACTAGAACTGAACTAGAACTGACTAGAACTGAACTAGAACTGAACTAGAACTGAACTAGAACTGAACTAGAACTGAACTAGAACTGAACTAGAACTGAACTAGAACTGACTAGAAACTGAACTAGAACTGAACTAGAACTGAACTAGAACTGAACTAGAACTGTCTAGAACTGAACTAGAACTGAACTAGAACTGAACTAGAACTGAACTAGAACTGAACTAGAACTGAACTAGAACTGAACTAGAACTGAACTAGAACTGAACTAGAACTGAACTAGAACTGAACTAGAACTGAACTAGAACTGAACTAGAACTGAACTAGAACTGAACTAGAACTGAACTAGAACTAGAACTGAACTAGAACTGACTAGAACTGAACTAGAACTGAACTAGAACTGAACTAGAACTGAACAGAACTGAACAGAACTGAGCTAGAACTGAACTAGAACTGAACTAGAACTGAACTAGAACTGAACTAGAACTGAACTATAACTGACTAGAACTGACTAGAACTGAACTAGAACTGAACTAGAAGTGAACTAGACTGAAATAGAAGTGAACTGAACTGAACTGAACTGAACTAGAAACTGAACTAGAACTGAACTAGAACTGAACTAGAACTGAACTAGAACTGAACTAGAACTGAACTAGAACTGAACTAGAACTGAACTAGAACTGAACTAGAACTGAACTAGAACTGAACTAGAACTGAACTAGAAACTGACTAGAACTGAACTAGAACTGAACTAGAACTGAACTAGAACTGAACTAGAACTGAACTAGAACTGAACTAGAACTGAACTAGAACTGAACTAGAACTGAACTAGAACTGAACTAGAACTGAACTAGAATGAACTAGAACTGAACTAGAACTGAACTAGAACTGAACTAGAACTGAACTAGAACTGAACTAGAACTGAACTAGAACTGAACTAGAACTGAACTAGAACTGAACTAAAACTGAACTAGAACTGAACTAGAACTGAACTAGAACTGAACTAGAACTGAACTAGAACTGAACTAGAACTGAACTAGAACTGAACTAGAACTGAACTAGAACTGAACTAGAACTGAACTAGAACTGAACTAGAACTGAACTAGAACTGAACTAGAACTGAACTAGAACTGAACTAGAACTGAACTAGAACTGAACTAGAACTGAACTAGAACTGAACTAGAACTGAACTAGAACTGAACTAGAACTGAACTAGAACTGAACTAGAATGAACTAGAACTGAACTAGAACTGAACTGAACTAGAACTGAACTAGAACTGAACTAGAACTGAACTAGAACTGAACTAGAACTGAACTAGAACTGAACTAGAACTGAACTAGAACTGAACTAGAACTGAACTAGAACTGAACTAGAACTGAACTAGAACTGAACTAGAACTGAACTAGAACTGAACTAGAACTGAACAAGAACTGAACTAGAACTGAACTAGAACTGAACTAGAACTGAACTAGAACTGAACTAGAACTGAACTAGAACTGAACTAGAACTGAACTAGAACTGAACTAGAACTGAACTAGAACTGAACTAGAACTGAACTAGAACTGAACTAGAACTGAACTAGAACTGAACTAGAACTGAACTAGAACTGAACTAGAACTGAACTAGAACTGAACTAGAATGAACTAGAACTGAATTAGAACTGAACTAGAACTGAACTAGAACTGAACTAGAACTGAACTTGAACTGAACTAGAACTGAACTAGAACTGAACTAGAACTGAACTAGAACTGAACTAGAACTGAACTAGAACTGAACTAGAACTGAACTAGAACTGAACTAGAACTGAACTAGAACTGAACTAGAACTGAACTAGAACTGAACTAGAATTGAACTAGAACTGAACTAGAACTGAACTAGAACTGAACTAGAACTGAACTAGAACTGAACTAGAACTGAACTAGAACTGAACTAGAGCTGAACTAAAACTGAACTAGAACTTAACTAGAACTGAACTGGAACTGAACTAAAACTAAACTAGAAATGAACCAGAACTAGTACTGATCTAGATCTGAACTAGCATTGAACTAAAACTGAACTAGAACTGTATTAAAACTGTATTAGAACTGTTTTAATGTATTAAAATTGAACTAGAACTGATATCGGATTTTTCAATGAAAGATTTTTGTATATCTGGTTTGTTTAACCTTGACCCACCATATGAAATCGAAATCCATGGTAAGACTTTTTTTCTGGCAAACCTACGATTAGATATTGGTTATTATGAGGACTAGTCGGAAACTGTCCTATTGTATGGTTTCTTAAGGCTTTGATAGTCAGCTTTACACATCAAGCTTAACAACATCTATAATGTTGTTAATATGATAATAGTCGGTAACAGTCGATTGCATAACGTCTTCGGCTGCGACTTCTGCAGCACCAAACTTCAGATATATTGGATTAGAAGTATTACACGCATACGTTCACTCAATCATGCATGTTGTCCATTTGGTAGGTCGAGTCATAATCCTAGTTGGCTTTCACAAAGTCACCAAATTTGTTTAACACTTTAAAGGTCTCTAGAAACTTAGATCACTTTTCCTCAAGGAATTCTTTATTAACTTAATTCAAGATTAAGTAATTTATATTGCAATAAATAATGAATGTGACAGATCAAAGGACTTATTACTGGAATTACGAATAATGTTTAGGTAATAACTTCTGGATCGGTTATCCAAGTGGGTAAACTTCCCATATGGGGAGAGATATGTTTTATTAAAATAAGCCAGATAGCAATTTTAAGTTTTGCTTAGAATCTGGAGTTATATGTGATTACTTAGATGGGTAGGACCTGATATAACAATATACAAGAAATCGGGGTAACTATCACTACGGTGTCTAAACTTTTGTTCTTCTTAGTGAAAAAAGAAACAGCTGAGCCTCAGTTTTATTTAGTATTATTTATTAAATATATTTGATTTATTTCCAATTCTAGCGGTTACTTTCAAAAAAAAACCTTTAATGGAAAACAGTTTCACTTTTATTTGAACTAAAATTAAATCATAAATTACAAATGTTTACAAAACATTTAAGATTTATTTTTAATCGTAGCGAAAGTAAAAGTTGCGTAACTAAATTAACAAAAAAAACATTAATTGAATAAAATAAAAATTTAAATTAATAATTTCCATACCTAAAGAAATGTATTGTTATTTCTCTTCTAATGATATACTTTTTTGTCTTTTAAACAAATTGAAAATTTTCCACATCGAAAAGGACAATACAATAAAAAATAAAGCCGACAACGATTAATACAAATAGATATAATTTAAACTAAAAAATTAAGCAATAAAATTTGTTAAGGTTCACGCAAATTGAAAACCTATCAAGGACAATAAAAGCCCACAATATTTCCCATTAAAAAAAAAAAAAACAGTAATGAATCAATTGTAAACTTAGTTTATTTAAAAATCCCATAAACAATTTTGAAGGGTTTTTCATTTCTCTTGGGTTTTGAAAGTATTTTTATTGTTTCTTTAAAAACTAAAGACAAGTGTTAATAGTATTAGAGTAGAGAGTATGATCGTAACAGTATGTGGAGTTATAATGTGTGGTAATCTTAGCAAAACTATTGTTCTTATTGTTGTTTAATGGGAAAACCACTAGAAAGTAATATAAGTGATGTGATCCCTTTCAATAATATGTTTCGCTATTGTTTTTATTTAAGCATAAATATGAAATTCTTTTTGACCACTTTAGCCAAATAGTCCAGTATCTAACCAACCAACCAGCCAACCATGATCTATTGTTCTATTACTCCGCTATTGTTTGATACTCATTAGAGTCTCGTATACTTAATGGCCACCAACGTTTAAATGTTGACAGGCGTAACACGCCTCTAACATAATAAACAAGCAGATCTTGCACACAAAAACTACTCTACTCTACTTGTGCAAGAGTTTCTTCTGTGTACTGAGTGTGTGAATTCTATGTCTGTGGTCCTTCTACTCCTCAATATTGAGGGTTTTGCCTCTTTTTTTCGTTCTCTCTCTTCTTTTGTTTTGTGTAATTGTATTGATTTGACTTTTTGATTTTTACAACATGACAGTTATGATGTGGTTATTTTGTAACCAGGATCTTTAAGGATTTCATAAATATTTTCTAAGAATTTCTCAGCATTTTAATTTTTATTACTTGTTCTCTTAACATCGTTTGCAACGATGGGATTTTATACTTTAATTTGAGTTTGAATACGATCGTTGGGGTGTAATTTATTAATTTGTTGTCGGCATAAGGTGTTTGAGTCCTGGAAGGTGTGTGCAGCTCTGTTCGTACAATTTTTATTATCCATCAATCAAATTTATTAGAAAATGTTTGGCATTAAAACGTTTTTCTTGGTTGGGGACGTTAGTTTGCGAAGATCGCTTGCAATTACATGTGCGAGTAGATTGAGTCCACAAAGATATGGGACCAGAAGGTCAAACATGATACTTATGTATAGAATTACGACTTAATACAGAATTTGAACAAAACTAGAATAGAATTAGTACAGAACTAGAACAGAATTAGAAGAACTAGAACAGAACTAGAACAGAACTAGAACAGAACTAGAACAGAACTAGAACAGAACTAGAACAGAACTAGAACAGAACTAGAACAGAACTAGAACAGAACTAGAACAGAACTAGAACAGAACTAGAACAGAACTAGAACAGAACTAGAACAGAACTAGAGCAGAACTAGAACAGAACTAGAACAGAACTAGAACAGAACTAGAACAGAACTAGAACAGAACTAGAACAGAACTAGAACAGAACTAGAACAGAACAGAACTAGAACAGAACTAGAACAGAACTAGAACAGAGCTAGAACAGAACTAGAACAGAACTAGAACAGAACTAGAACTGAACTAGAACAGAACTAGAAATGAACTAAACTAGTACTGAACTAGAACTAAAACTGCACTAGAGTTAGAACTGTACTGGAACTGAATTTTAGAACTAGAACTAGTACTAGAACTAGTAGAACTTAAACTGAACTAGAACTGAACAATTAGAACTGTACTGGAACTGAACTTTAGGTTATCCTGACAGCACACAGTGGTATAGGAAAAAAAAAGAGGGAAATAATTCGGTAACTTCTAAACGGTTAATCCGATTTTAATGAAATTTGGTATGCACAAAGAGGAGGTGTTGTCGAGTTTAGGTTTTGAATTTGGACCTTATAGGCCAACCAGGGGCCCGGCGGGGGGTCCTCAAATTAGGACACCTCGGCTATGTTAAATTTTTAAAACGATCCTATTTCTTCATTTGAGTTCCGATTTAAAAAAAATTTCGTATATAGAATCTCCTCATCGAGCACTATAAAAAATGTGTCGTAGCAGTAAATTATCTCTTATAGTTTAGGAGATATTCGCATTTGAATATTAAAATTTTAAAATTTTTACCGTCCTTACTTTAGTTTTTTTGATAATAGCAGGTCCAAATATTCCGATTTTCGCCATTTTTTATTTGCTTAACAACAAGTTTATATACCAAGCAGTGAAAGAATTATGTAAAAATCATGACTGAGTCCAAAGTTATAGGCATTTAAATTTAAAAAATTAAAAAAAGGCGATTTTTTGTCATTTTTTTGGGAAAAAAGTATCTTTTTCTTTTTAAGTTATCTAAAAAGTTTCTAAGAAGATGTATATAGAATTTATACTTTTTGGAAAGCTGACTTTACATAAATACGATAAATGAAACAAAACCTAAAAATTTTTGATACCGAGGGGACCAGGTCCATCCAAAAAAACCCTATTTTTTATGGAAAATTAAATTTTGAGCAAAAATTCTCAAATCGCATAGTCGATATCAAATTATAGTGACCTGTTTTATATGACCCAATAAGTTCTTAATCATTTTGTAACGGGTTTCGATAACCCCGCCCCTGGTATGGATATAATAGGCAAAAAACCAAAAAATCCCATTTTTGGGATTTTTTAAAACTTTTTTGGGAATTCCGGGATTTCTAATAAGAAAATTCGAAATTTTATTTAATTTTGGATTTTGAGTAAAAAAATCTACCTAACTGTAAAATTTCATCAAAAAATATTCATAAATAAAATTTTTATTGCAATTTGAAAAATTTGTATCTTCGCAAAAACTGAAAAAAAACATTTTTTAATTTTTTTTAAAAAAAGTATTCCGCGAATTTTTTAATTTTCAAAAATTATATACAGTTTTGAAAAATAGACAAAATTACCTTTCCATTGATATATAACATGCCTACCTAATGTTTTTTAAGTGACAAATTAATTAGGGAAAACTCAACATCTTTTAGAAAATTTACCTAGCACTATTATTTTCATCCATATTGTAACAAATTTAAGAGTTAACCTTATGGATGAAAATAATAGTGCTAGGCAAATTTTCTAAAAGATGTTGAGTTTTCCCTAATTAATTTGTCACTTAAAAAACATTAGGTAGGCATGTTATATATCAATGGAAGGTAATTTTGTCTATTTTTCAAAACTGTATATAATTTTTGAAAATTAAAAAATTCGCGGAATACTTTTTTAAAAAAAATTAAAAAATGTTTTTTATTCAGTTTTTGCGAAGATACAAATTTTTCTAATTGCAATAAAAATTTTATTTATGAATATTTTTTGATGAAATTTTACAGTTAGGTAGATTTTTTACTTAAAATCCAAAATTAAATCAAAATTTCGAATTTTCTTATTAGAAATCCCGGAATTCCCAAAAAAGTTTTAAAAAATCCCAAAAATGGGATTTTTTAGTTTTTTGCCTATTATATCCATACCAGGGGCGGGGTTATCGAAACCCGTTACAAAATGATTAAGAACATATTGGGTCATATAAAACAGGTCACTATAATTTGATATCGACTATGCGATTTGAGAATTTTTGCTCAAAATTTAATTTTCCATAAAAAATAGGGTTTTTTTGGATGGACCTGGTCCCCTCGGTATCAAAAATTTTTAGGTTTTGTTTCATTTATCGTACTTTATGTAAAGTCAGCTTTCCAAAAAGTATAAATTCTATATACATCTTCTTAGAAACTTTTTAGATAACTTAAAAGAAAAAGATACTTTTTTCCCAAAAAAATTACAAAAAATCGCCTTTTTTAATTTTTTAAATTAAAATGCCTATAACTTTGGACTCAGTCATGATTTTTACATAATTCTTTCACTGCTTGATATATAAACTTGTTGTTAAGCGAATAAAACAAAATGGCGAAAATCGGGAATATTTGGACCTGCTATTATCAAAAAAAACTAAAGTAAGGACGGTAAAAATTTTAAAATTTTAATTTTCAAATGCGAATATCTCCTAAACTATAAGAGATAATTTACTGCTATGACAACATTTTTTATAGTGCTCGATGAGGAGATTCTATATACGAAATTTTTTTTAAATCGGAACTCAAATGAAGAAATAGGATCGTTTTAAAAATTTAACATAGCCGAGGTGTCCTAATTTGATGACCCCCCGCCGGGCCCCTGGTTGGCCTATAAGGTCCAAATTCAAAACCTAAACTCGACAACACCTCCTCTTTGTGCACACCAAATTTCATTAAAATCGGATTAACCGTTTAGAAGTTACCGAATTATTTCCCTCTTTTTTTTTCCTATACCACTGTGCAGCACTTGGCAATTCCAACATTTATTAAATTTTCTTTACACACAACATAACATTCTCATAAATCGCTTCAAATTCATCTCTTAAATATTGAAAATCTAAGCAAATATTTGTAGTCTTTCCTTGCATTTCCTCAAACTGATCACTATCCTCCTGGTTAATGCTCAATCTAGCCAATATGTTTAGAGAAACTTGAGGACGCTTCCAGCATATGTTGATTGATCTCTCCCAACCGTGAGAGAACACAAAGTGTCACACCGGCATGATGATTCTCACGATCGACTCTTTTTAAATCGGTGACATTACATTCATATACCAATTCCTGTATCTCAATGGCAGCTTCATGAATATATTCAATTTCCTGGACAATTTCATTTCTTAACTGTGAAAGACTAGAATTGAGAGCCTGTTTACAAGCAAAATAATTTTCTAAGAGATCACGATTAAAACGGGCAATTTGTCTTTCGTATTGTTTGTAGCATTTCTTAACCTCATCCGAATGTTCTGGATTGTTAAGTTGATTAAGTTTTTCATTGATTATTCTTTCGTAATTGTTTATATAATCGTGGGCTTTTTGTAGAACAGCAGAATTTTCCTCAATTTGAAGTTGGGTGTCATTCCAGGCTAGTTCAGCATTGAGTTTTTCGCTCAAAATAAGCAAACGTATGCCTTGATAGAGAGGTCCATGCTTTTTAGAGATTTCGGGTAAATAGATTTTGGCATTAAGTGAAAAAAACTTAAAAAGGAAACAAAGTTATATGTTGATTATTCATTTTTTAAGAAAAAATATAAATTTTACCAGAATAAACGTTAAACATAAAATTAAATAAAATTTCATTGTGAACCAATTCTAGCAAGAAAAATTTTAAACTGATAGAATTTTAACCAAAAATTTCTTTAAAAATTTGGCAATTTCCTTTAAGTTAAATAAATAATACATAATTTAAGATAAAATTTATGTAAAAAATATTAATTTAACAAAGTGCATTGTTAAATCAAAAGCGACATTGAAAAGTTTTTATCAATATTTGATCAAAACTACAATGAGACAACAAGGAAAATATTTGATCAATGCTACAAGGGGACTACAAGTAAAAACACTTCTTCATATCTCAAGTACTCAAATGAAGGGGAGTATTATTTACTCATAAATTATTGAACAATTACTAATATATATTTTAAAAAATCTAAAGAAAACAGTTTCAAATTAAACGCTGATGCTTAAAGTTCTGTAAAATGATAAAAGTATTGATTTTAAGTTTTTGCTTCCTAAGCGCCAAAAGTGTAAGAAAAATTACAAATTATATTTTAAGAAAATTTTTAATAATTTGAAATAAATATGTAGGTTGCGAGTACTACTGAGCTGGCTCAAGTTGATATCGAAAATGGATCCGTATCCCAAGTAAGTATGAGGATTTTTCCCTTTTTAAAATTGTTTAGATATTTTCTTTAAATAAATACAGGCTGTTGACAATTTTGAACCAGCCCAAGTTAATAATAACAATGGACTCGACTCCAATATAATGGATAACTTATCGGAACACACATCCAATGTAACAAATGAATATTTATTTAAATACTTTTGAAAAAGAATTCATTAACATTAAATAAATCTTAAGGTTTTACAAGACTCCTCTGACCTAGCTCCAGCCGATGATAACAACAATGGACCCATCTCTAACATGATGGATAATTTATCCCAACACACTTCCAGTGTAACCAGTGAACTTTTATCTAAATTATCAGCCAAAATGCAACGTACTACCAAAACTTTAGTTGGTAATATTGAAGTAGTCGTTAGCTCCGCCCTTAAACAACTCTCACAACCCCCTAGAGGATTTTGAGAATAACATCAGTGCCTCACAATGTCAACCTCTAGTAACATTGGATGAATTGCAAAAACGTATTGATACCGATCTGACTAAATGTACACAAAATCTTAGCGACATCTTAACTACATTTCAAAACGATGCCGCTGATTTTGAAAGTCTTCTGGAGCAAAATATTAAGAATATTATTGCTTTACCCCAACAGTGTGAAGGTGTTGATAGTGGAAGCGGTTTCGCCAGCCATGTTGGCTGTTATGTGGAAAAATTGCCGAGATAAATAAACAAATTGCTGCTATTTTAAATACTGCCAGCATGACTTTAGTTCATACCCGCCAATTGGCTGAACAGGCTGTTCAAGAAGGTCGCAGTTGTGCCGATAATGTGGTCGCTACCACTGTGGAATCTTTGGACAAAATGTTGGCTTCGTGTCAGTTAATTTTAAATTAAATGTATTTTTATTGATTTGAAATATGTATGTACATATTTCGTTAGAAAGATTTTAAAACGCAACATTTATTATATAATTTTCAAATCATTATTAAAGTTTGAAATTTGAAGAGTTGTTTAATTTCGAATCAATGTACAGTGCTAGGTTCTGCCATATTAGGGGAACTAAGCTTTCTTAACTAGAACTAAACTAAAACTAAACTAGAACTGATTTAGAACTGAACTAGAACTGAACTAGAACTGAACTAGAACTGAACTAGAACTGAACTAGAACTGAACTAGAACTGAACTAGAACTGAACTAGAACTGAACTAGAACTGAACTAGAACTGAACTAGAACTGAACTAGAACTGAACTAGAACTGAACTAGAACTGAACTAGAACTGAACTAGAACTGAACTATAACTGAACTAGAACTGAACTAGAACTGAACTAGAAATGAACTAGAACTGAACTAGAACTGAACTAGAACTGGACTAGAACTGAACTAGAACTGAACTAGAACTGAACTAGAACTGAAGTAGAACTGAACTAGAACTGAACTAGAACTGAACTTAAACTACAACTGAACTAGAACTGAACTAGAACTGAACCAGAACTGAACTAGAATTAAACTGGAACTGAACTAAAACTGAACTAGAACTGAATTCGAACTGTTAATTTCAATTTTTTCGATGTCATCATAATTATATATTTTTTCTTTAAATCGGTTCAAAACAAAATAATATTGCACTATGGTTTCAAGAGAATTTCCCAATATTTCATTTCATTCCCTTCTCTATTGTATTCAAATTGTATTAAAAGAATTCAAAATTATTGAGCAATATAGATTTAGGAAACTCAAACTAAAGACTAGACTATAGACTAGACCAACTATAGACTACAACAAACATAGACTGGATTAACTATAAACTAGAATGTAGACTATGCTAGTACAATCCCTCCTTTTTAGAACCTAAGTATGTGGTTAATTTCAGCAGCTCCTCCATTTTACTTGGCAGAACTATTTTCCCCCAATTTTTCTGTACTGTCTGACAATCCAAAATAAACACATGTGATATTTAAAAGTAGTCGTCATTATGTTTGTAACAATGGCAACAACTGACGCCACAAATCCCAACCAAAAACTGATGCACGTGCATAATTGAGCAGTCCTTCGGTAACAAAATAATGATTGAATGTTTTATTAACAAAAAAATATAAAACCCCAAATAAATATTTTTTCGGATTCAGTAGAATTAAACACAAAATAGCATCCAGTCAGCAGCATTAAGAAGCATTGTCAACATGACACCTTCCAAAAGGAAAAAAAAAACTGTAAAATGGAAGAAGACTATGTATAAAAACTTATGTATGTACGTACGCACGCGCAGTACGACAAAAAGGATATAAATACGAATACGAACGGGTATTAGACCAACTGTTACCATTTTTATTTTAAAAGAAAAACAAAAAACTAAAAATAAGATAGATGAAGAGAAACAAGAAGACGAGTAAGTAAGGGTTAGAGTATTAATAGGGGAAATTAACTCTTTTTTTTTGTAAGATCCTGACTCTGAGGTCCTTTTTTTAGTTAAAATAAAAATTTTTTATTTAACACATACTACTTACAACTTTACAAATACTTAAACATTTGAAAAAAGGTTAAAAAACAAAGTTTCCTGTTTTAAATGTTATTTTATTATAGAATTTATTTTATTCTGTTGTTTTTCTTATTTATGGACTTTGTAGTTAAAAAATAACTCGTGCTTTTTCAATATTATAATTATTATATCCTTTTTGGGCTATTTGTGACCAACTATTTTGAAATATTATTAAAACTAGTTATGTATACCCAGTGTGTTTTGCTACCCTATAATCAATGTAAATTTAAGAAAACACGTTACGTATTTTGAAGAGTCTAGCTCAAATAGTTTCCCAGATATACGAATTTTTGTATTTAAATAATATGGAAGGTGCTTAGCCCCTTATTGAATGTCCACCAATGTTTTACCCAAATATTCACATGGATGTGAAAGGTCTTCTTGCAAAAATTTAAGATTCCAATAGTTTCCCAGTTAAACTTATTTTTGATTTTAATTCCTATGGAAGGTGCAACGCCCCATATTGCTAGTCCGCCCATTTTTTGTCCTAAATATTCATGTTGATACTACAGGGGCCCCGAAAAATTTGAGAACTCTAGCTGTTATATTCCACTTTACTATATTCAGAACTGTAGCCCACAGTCCGTGATGTAAGTTAGTTAGTTAGTTTGTTTATTTGTTAGTTAGTTAGTTAGTTAGTTAGTTAGTTAGTTAGTTAGTTAGTTAGTTAGTTAGTTAGTTAGTTAGTTAGTTAGTTAGTTAGTTAGTTAGTTAGTTAGTTAGTTAGTTAGTTAGTTAGTTAGTTAGTTAGTTAGTTAGTTAGTTAGTTAGTTAGTTAGTTAGTTAGTTAGTTAGTTAGTTAGTTAGTTAGTTAGTAGTTAGTTAGTTAGTTAGTTAGTTAGTTAGTTAGTTAGTTAGTTAGTTAGTTAGTTAGTTAGTTAGTTAGTTAGTTAGTTAGTTAGTTAGTTAGTTAGTTAGTTAGTTAGTTAGTTAGTTAGTTAGTTAGTTAGTTAGTTAGTTAGTTAGTTAGTTAGTTAGTTAGTTAGTTAGTTAGTTAGTTAGTTAGTTAGTTAGTTAGTTAGTTAGTTAGTTAGTTAGTTAGTTAGTTAGTTAGTTAGTTAGTTAGTTAGTTAGTTAGTTAGTTAGTTAGTTAGTTAGTTAGTTAGTTAGTTAGTTAGACTAGACTATAGACTAGACCAACTATAGACTACAACAAACATAGACTGGATTAACTATAAACTAGAATGTAGACTATGCTAGTACAATCCCTCCTTTTTAGAACCTAAGTATGTGGTTAATTTCAGCAGCTCCTCCATTTTACTTGGCAGAACTATTTTCCCCCAATTTTTCTGTACTGTCTGACAATCCAAAATAAACACATGTGATATTTAAAAGTAGTCGTCATTATGTTTGTAACAATGGCAACAACTGACGCCACAAATCCCAACCAAAAACTGATGCACGTGCATAATTGAGCAGTCCTTCGGTAACAAAATAATGATTGAATGTTTTATTAACAAAAAATATAAAACCCCAAATAAATATTTTTTCGGATTCAGTAGAATTAAACACAAAATAGCATCCAGTCAGCAGCATTAAGAAGCATTGTCAACATGACACCTTCCAAAAGGAAAAAAAAAACTGTAAAATGGAAGAAGACTATGTATAAAAACTTATGTATGTACGTACGCACGCGCAGTACGACAAAAAGGATATAAATACGAATACGAACGGGTATTAGACCAACTGTTACCATTTTTATTTTAAAAGAAAAACAAAAAACTAAAAATAAGATAGATGAAGAGAAACAAGAAGACGAGTAAGTAAGGGTTAGAGTATTAATAGGGGAAATTAACTCTTTTTTTTTGTAAGATCCTGACTCTGAGGTCCTTTTTTTAGTTAAAATAAAAATTTTTTATTTAACACATACTACTTACAACTTTACAAATACTTAAACATTTGAAAAAAGGTTAAAAAACAAAGTTTCCTGTTTTAAATGTTATTTTATTATAGAATTTATTTTATTCTGTTGTTTTTCTTATTTATGGACTTTGTAGTTAAAAAATAACTCGTGCTTTTTCAATATTATAATTATTATATCCTTTTTGGGCTATTTGTGACCAACTATTTTGAAATATTATTAAAACTAGTTATGTATACCCAGTGTGTTTTGCTACCCTATAATCAATGTAAATTTAAGAAAACACGTTACGTATTTTGAAGAGTCTAGCTCAAATAGTTTCCCAGATATACGAATTTTTGTATTTAAATAATATGGAAGGTGCTTAGCCCCTTATTGAATGTCCACCAATGTTTTACCCAAATATTCACATGGATGTGAAAGGTCTTCTTGCAAAAATTTAAGATTCCAATAGTTTCCCAGTTAAACTTATTTTTGATTTTAATTCCTATGGAAGGTGCAACGCCCCATATTGCTAGTCCGCCCATTTTTTGTCCTAAATATTCATGTTGATACTACAGGGGCCCCGAAAAATTTGAGAACTCTAGCTGTTATATTCCACTTTACTATATTCAGAACTGTAGCCCACAGTCCGTGATGTAAGTTAGTTAGTTAGTTTGTTTATTTGTTAGTTAGTTAGTTAGTTAGTTAGTTAGTTAGTTAGTTAGTTAGTTAGTTAGTTAGTTAGTTAGTTAGTTAGTTAGTTAGTTAGTTAGTTAGTTATAGTTAGTTAGTTAGTAGTTAGTTAGTTAGTTAGTTAGTTAGTTAGTTAGTTAGTTAGTTAGTTAGTTAGTTAGTAGTTAGTTAGTAGTTAGTTAGTTAGTTAGTTAGTTAGTTAGTTAGTTAGTTAGTTAGTTAGTTAGTTAGTTAGTTAGTTAGTTAGTTAGTAGTTAGTTAGTTAGTTAGTAGTTAGTTAGTTAGTTAGTAGTTAGTTAGTTAGTTAGTTAGTTAGTTAGTTAGTTAGTTAGTTAGTTAGTTAGTTAGTTAGTTAGTTAGTTAGTTAGTTAGTTAGTTAGTTAGTTAGTTAGTTAGTTAGTTAGTTAGTTAGTAGTTAGTTAGTTAGTTAGTTAGTTAGTTAGTTAGTTAGTTAGTTAGTTAGTTAGTTAGTTAGTTAGTTAGTTAGTTAGTTAGTTAGTTAGTTAGTTAGTTAGTTAGTTAGTTAGTTAGTTAGTTAGTTAGTTAGTTAGTTAGTTAGTTAGTTAGTTAGTTAGTTAGTTAGTTAGTTAGTTAGTTAGTTAGTTAGTTAGTTAGTTAGTTAGTTAGTTAGTTAGTTAGTTAGTTAGTTAGTTAGTTAGTTAGTTAGTTAGTTAGTTAGTTAGTTAGTTAGTTAGTTAGTTAGTTAGTTAGTTAGTTAGTTAGTTAGTTAGTTAGTTAGTTAGTTAGTTAGTTAGTTAGTTAGTTAGTTAGTTAGTTAGTTAGTTAGTTAGTTAGTTAGTAGTTAGTTAGTTAGTTAGTTAGTTAGTTAGTTAGTTAGTTAGTTAGTTAGTTAGTTAGTTAGTTAGTTAGTTAGTTAGTTAGTAGTTAGTTAGTTAGTTAGTTAGTTAGTTAGTTAGTTAGTTAGTTAGTTAGTTAGTTAGTTAGTTAGTTAGTTAGTTAGTTAGTTAGTTAGTTAGTTAGTTAGTTAGTTAGTTAGTTAGTTAGTTAGTTAGTTAGTTAGTTAGTTAGTTAGTTAGTTAGTTAGTTAGTTAGTTAGTTAGTTAGTTAGTTAGTTAGTTAGTTAGTTAGTGTTAGTTAGTTAGTTAGTTAGTAGTTAGTTAGTTAGTTAGTTAGTTAGTTAGTTAGTTAGTTAGTTAGTTAGTTAGTTAGTTAGTTAGTTAGTTAGTTAGTTAGTTAGTTAGTTAGTTAGTTAGTTAGTTAGTTAGTTAGTTAGTTAGTTAGTTAGTTAGTTAGTTAGTTAGTTAGTTAGTTAGTTAGTTAGTTAGTTAGTTAGTTAGTTAGTTAGTTAGTTAGTTAGTTAGTTAGTTAGTTAGTTAGTTAGTTAGTTAGTTAGTAGTTAGTTAGTTGTTTAGTTGTTTAGTTGTTTAGTTGTTTAGTTAGACTATAACTTAAAATAATGTATCGACTACAGCTAAGTCAATAGTCCAGACTATACTGAGGACTATAGTCCAGATTACATTGAGGCGATAGTGAGTACTAAGTTTAGACTACAGTTCACAATATAGTGCAGACTATACTTCGGACTAATGTACATACTAAGCTTAGTGCAGACTACAGTGAGGACTAGACTTTAGTCCACGCTATTTTAGTAAGAGCTACAGTTTAGAATGTATTGACTATAGTTCAGATTGTACTTCAGATTATAGTCCAGACTGTATTGAGGACAACAATCTAATATAGGATCAGTCAGTAACTGAACAAAATAGTTCGGTAGTTGGTCCTATTATTTGATTTTATTATAAAGAATGTACATGTAAATATGTACATACATATATTCCAGAAAAAACGACAGCAGGATAATGTGGATACTGCAGTATGTAAAAGTATGTGTGTATTTGTAATTCCTTTTTGTATTGTAAGTCTTTGTATGGAAGGATCTTAAGGAAATATATAAGAAACTGGAAATGAAGTAGAAAAGAACTGTTAGTATTTTTGTACATTTAAACAAATTATATTTTGTATACTCTTGTGCTTGTATTGACAAGGGGAAGCCTAATTTTTGTAAGTCAAAGTAGCACCAGATGACGGCATGCGCCTACATTTTTAGGAAGATCCTTTCAAAACCAAAAAAATACAGAACTAAAACATAAACACAATCAAAAGAAATAAAACGATGACATACTCAAAAGTAACATATGTTATAACTGAAAAACAACAACTATTGCGGCTTAAACAGTTTTGGCTTGAGTCCTTTTCTTAAGGGTTTCCTTCCTTATGTTAGGATTTGCTCTGTTTACAGAAAATTTTTCTACTTTCTTCTATAACATAGTACATATCTAGAAGAAAAAACCGTCTTGATTATTGTTAACAGTTGTTTGTGTGCGTTTCAAGATTCTTTTTATATCAAAATAAAAAATTTATTTATAAAATTTTCTTTAGAATTTTATTAATCTCTAGAATGTGCCATTAAAATATCATTTATCATTTAAATTTAACAAAAGAATATTTTTGGTAGCTATTTGCCAAAAAATTTTTACATTGTATTTTTTTTTTTTTTTTTTAATTTGACACTATGCGTGTTAAGTTCGGCCATTTGGCTTTTAATTGTTTAAATATAATGCTTGATTAGTTTCTGTAACATTTATCATGAATTTTTATTTAAATTGTACAATTTACCTTAAACTATAATTTCCATAATTGCATTAGGGGTTAAATCAAAAAAATACAACCTCAAATTGGCTGTCGTAATTAATACAAAAATTAAAGCTCAAAATTGGTGTTAAGAGGAATTTTGACATTTTTGTAAAAATTGCACAGTAGATCGAATTGAAAGCAAATGAGATACATATATGTACATATATTCTCACACAGATTAGAGGAAAACTATAGTCCAGACAATAGACAAGACTATAGTCTAGATTATAGACAATATTAAAGTCTAGACAATAGTTATATACTATAGTCCGGATTATAGAACATACTATAGTGTAGCTTATAGATTATAGTTCATTATTATAGATTATAGACTATAGTTTAGACTATAGATTGTAGTCTGGACTATAGCCTAGACTATGGGCCATAATACAGATTACAGACTATCGTCCAGACTATAGAGTATAGTCCAAAATATATAGTATAGTCCAGACTATAAGCTATAGTCGAGACAATACTCTATAGTATGACTACAGATTATAGACTATAGTCCAGACTATAGTCGAGACTATAGAATATAGCCCAGACTATAGGTTGTAGTCTAGTATACAGTCTATAGTCTGGACTATTGGCCATAGTACATATTATAGACTATAGTCCATACTATAGACTGTAGCCTAAACGATTGCCTAAAGTCTAGACTATAGACCATAATATAGAGAATAGACTATAGCCCAGACTGTAGACTATAGTCCGGATTTTACACTGTAGTCCAGACCACAGTCTATAGTGTAGACCATAGTCTATAGTCTGGACTATAATGTAAAGAGAGATGTAAAGAGAGACTGTAGTCTGCAGTCTGGACTATAGTCTATAGTCTGACCTATAGCCTATAATTTGAACTATAGTCTATACTCTGGACTATAATATATAGACTTTGCTATAATTATAGTAAAGACTATAGACTAATATATACATATATATAGATTAATCTATAGTGTTTACTATAGTCTATAGTCCAGACTATAGACCAGACTATAAACTATAGTCCAGACTATAGACTATAGTTCAAATTATACTGTAGTATGCAGTCTGGACTATAGTCTATAGTCTGAACTATAGACTATAATTTGAACTATAGACTATAGTAAAGACTATAGATTATAGTAAAGACTATAGACTATAGTAAAGACTATAGACTATAGTAAAGGCTTTAGACTATAGTAAAGACTATAGACTATAGACCAGACTATAGACTATAGTCCAGACTGCAGACTACAGTATAATTTGAACTATAGTCTGGACTATAGTCTATAGCCTGGACTATAGTATATAGTCTGGACTATAGACTATAATAAAGACTATAGTTCAAATTATAGTTTATAGTTCAGACTATAGACTATAGTCCAGACTGCAGACTACAATATAATTTGAACTGTAGTCTATAGTCTGGACTATAGTCTATAGTCTGGACTATAGTCTATAGCCTTTACTATAGTCTATAGTCTGGACTATAGTGTATAGTCTGGTCTATAGTCAATAGGCTTTACTATAATCTATAATCTTTACTATAGATTACTATAGGTTATAGTCTATAGACCAGACTATAGTCCAGACTATATACAGTAGTAAAGACTATAGACTATAGTACTGACTGCAGACTACAGTCCAGATTATAGACTATAGTCTCTCTCTCTCTTTACACTATAGTCCAGACTATAGACTATGGTCTACACTATAGACGATAGTCCAGACTATAGGCTATAGTTCACATTAAAGACTATAGTCCAGACTTTAGACTATAGTCTAGATTATACGCTATAGTCTCTTTCTCTTACACTATAGGCTATGTTCTAGACTATAGGCTATGTTTTAGACTATAGACTATAGTCCAGACTATAGACTATGATCTAGACTATAGTCCAGACTATGGTCTAGACTATAGTCCAGACCATAAACTGCAGACTATGGTCTAGACTATAGCCCAGACTATAAACTATAGTCCCGACTATAGACTATAGTCCAGACTGTAGACTATAATCCATATTATATACTATAGTCCAGATTATAGACTATAGTCTCTCTCTCTCACACTATAATCAAGACTATAGACTGTGGTCTAGACTATAAACTAAAGTCCAGACTATAGACTATAGTTCAGACTATAGACTTTAGTTCAGACTATAGCCCAGACTATTTAAATATCAATTTAATGACTTATATAAAAAGTCTTAATAGTTTTTCAACTATAAATTTTCTTACAAATGATTTAGCACACACAAATTGAACTACAAATTTTCCAAAAAAAAGTAAACCAAACAGATGGTCGAATATTTAGCTAAAAGATATAAAAATTATGCAGTTACTTTTGAAATTTTCCTCTTGGTAATATTAAAACTTAAATTTTGTTTTTTTTTTGCGTTACAAAGGTTAAATAGTGGATGTTAGGACGGTACATTCGAACAAGAATTTAAAAAGAGATGCACAAATAAGATACATACATAGATACGAATGCATTTTTATAACTTCTAGATGATAATTATACTTAAAGACACGGAAACAACAAATAAAATAAGAGCGCGAGCGTTTTTTCTGCCACTAAAACTGATCATAATCATTGTTGTTGTACTATCTCCAGCAGTATCACTAACAAAATTTGTACTACTAGATATTTTAAGACCAAAAAATACGAAAGAAATAAAAATACATGAAGGCATCAACACATCGACCATCTGTGATGTCTTGTCATTTGGTGCTATGAAGAGAAAGAAAAACCTTTTTTTTTTTGGAGTGGTACTTTGAAACACACTTACACACGAATAGAAATATATTTGATATTTCCTTTTCTCTCTCTCTCTCTTACTCTTTGTTTGGTTTTCATTCATTCTGTCATGCTGACTAAAAATGAGACTAGGTCAATACGGAAATTAAAAACTATTAAGTGAGACTGACGCGTGCCTTCTCTAAATTTAAAATATAATTTCAAATTAATATTGAGAACTAAATATAGAAAACTATATTTGATTTTAAAAAAAATTGAATTTTTTTAAAGCAATTTATATTTAAATAAGAAGAAATGAAATAGGTAAAGAAGTTTATATCCTTTTTTTATTATTATGATTTTAAAACTTTTAGAGAAAGCCTTTTGAATTTAAATATACTAGCTACAGCTGTTTTTTCTTGTTTGCATTTTGTTAACTTATATGTCAAATATCTGTCATACTAAATCAAAATCTTCACTTGTCATTTTATCAAATCATTCATTCATTCAATGATCTCAATAATTTTTATTTTTCTGCATAAATAAATAATTTCTCTTTTCAATATTTCAGCTGCAAAAGTCCTTTCATGTTAATGCTGAAACTGAATACATATTTTAGGCAATCGAATAAAATTTCAATATCCTGTAGTCTTATCCATATTCCTTAGTTCAAAAACTATTGTTCAAATAATTCAAATAATATGCATTCGAATTTTTGTTTCTTTCCTTTTTTGGTTATATCCTTTTCTGTTATCCTTTTTCATAATGTTTTCAACTCGACTCTGCATGCAAGTTTAGTCGCGTGTCACTTTGAGTATGGTTTCATGCTCTCGTCTGTCGCTTGTCCCTACAAAGTCACAAACAAGTGTCATTAACTTTTATTGCCATAATCAATTCTTACTTACCAATGAATTTAGTTTTTTATGTTTTGATACTTTAACCTGTGTGGTCAAGAAGTTATTATAAAATTTATGAGTACATTTCGGTTTAAGGCAAATGATAAGTATGAACATTGTATATACAAACTAAAAAAAGAGTTTGGTATGTGATCATTTAGTCTTTTCTATCAAAATCGTTTAATACAAGAAAATTTTCGACTAACCACAATTGAAACTTCGCTCCGGGAAGACCCGTTTTGCAGACTGAAAAAGAGAGGAAATGAACATCAGAAAATAACTCAAAGTGCCCAGAATATGGAAGAGGATAAGATTATTGTTAAAGTCGGAAATGGACATTAGAAGAATAAATCCCTTGACTTTTGTCTTGAATTTGTACCATAACTCTCAAATTCTGGTATGACAAGGTATCATAGAGTCCATTCCGAAATAATCCGAAACTAGGTTCATGTATTTAGAATTTTAGATAAATGTTCAGGTAATTATTTAGATAAATTGAAACGAACTTTTCTGAATTTTATCTCGGAATGGAAGAGTAGTTTTTGAGCTTGAACTGATCTAGAACTAAATTAAAACTGAACAAGACTGAATTAGAACTGAACTAAAACTGACCAAGATTTGAACTAGAACTGAACTAAAACTGAACTAGAACTGAACTAGAACTGAACAAGAACTGAACTAGAACTGAATTAGAACTGAACTAGAACTGTACTAGAACTGAACTAGAACTGAACTAGAACTGAACTAGAACTGAACTAGAACTGAACTAGAACTGAACTAGAACTGACTAGAACTAGAACTGAACTAAACTAGAACTGACTAGAACTGAACTAGAACTGAACTAGAACTGAACTAGAACTGAACTAGAACTGAACTAGAACTGAACTAGAACTGAACTAGAACTAGAACTGAACTAGAACTGAACTAGAACTGAACTAGAACTGAACTAGAACTGAACTAGAACTGAACTAGAACTGAACTAGAACTGAACTAGAACTGAACTAGAACTGAACTAGAACTGAACTAGAACTGAACTAGAACTGAACTAGAACTGAACTAGAACTGAACTAGAACTGAACTAGAACTGAACTAGACTGAACTAGAACTGAACTAGAACTGAACTAGAACTGAACTAGAACTGACCTAGAACTGAACTAGAACTGAACTAGAACTGAACTAAGACTGAACTAGAACTGAACTAGAACTGAACTAGAACTGAACTAGAACTGAACTAGAACTGAACTAGAACTGAACTAGAACTGAACTAGAACTGAACTAGAACTGAACTAGACTGAACTAGAACTGAACTAGAACTGAACTAGAACTGAACTAGAACTGAACTAGAACTGAACTAGAACTGAACTAGAACTGAACTAGAACTGAACTAGAACTGAACTAGAACTGAACTAGAACTGAACTAGAACTGAACTAGAACTGAACTAGAACTGAACTAGAACTGAACTAGAACTGAACTAGAACTGAACTAGAACTGAACTAGAACTGAACTAGAACTGAACTAGAACTGAACTAGAACTGAACTAGAACTGAACTAGAAACTGAACTAGAACTGAACTAGAACTGAACTAGAACTGAACTAGAACTGAACTAGAACTGAACTAGAACTGAACTAGAACTGAACTAGAACTGAACTAGAACTGAACTAGAACTGAACTAGAACTGAACTAGAACTGAACTAGAACTGAACTAGAACTGAACTAGAACTGAACTAGAACTGAACTAGAACTGAACTAGAACTGAACTAGAACTGAACTAGAACTGAACTGAACTAGAACTGAACTAGAACTGAACTAGAACTGAACTAGAACTGAACTAGAACTGAACTAGAACTGAACTAGAACTGAACTAGAACTGAACTAGAACTGAACTAGAACTGAACTAGAACTGAACTAGAACTGAACTAGAACTGAACTAGAACTGAACTAGAACTGAACTAGAACTGAACTAGAACTGAACTAGAACTAGAACTGAACTAGAACTAAACTAGAACTAAACTAGAACTGAACTAGAACTGAACTAGAACTGAACTAGAACTGTACTAGAATTGAAGTGGAACTGAACTAGAGCTAAGCTAGAACTGCACTTGAACACCCATTTGTAACTCCGTATGCTGGAAAAAATCAGTTTAAGAAGTAAAAAAGATTAGATTTTTATTCATTTAGGACCAATTTTCCCCACACATTGTTCGAAATGGAAGTTCTGGACCTCTCTGTAACTTCGGAAATGAAATTAAAAAAGCCCCCCGTAAACATTCACAATTGAATTCAAAATTCTCTCCATAAATATGTTTAATATTAGAAAATAACTATCAAAATATTGATAACTAACCAAGTTACGCGATAAGTTTTCAACTAAAATTATTATAGAAGAAGATTAACGAAATAATCTAAAGATAAAGCCAAGCAAATACTTACTGTTTATGGTGGCCCCTTTGCCAAAAGATAATGTACATATAGACAAAGGTAAATAATTCAGTTGAATACAAAATTAAAAACATAAAATTAATTTTAATTTAGTTTGCAATAACTCTTAACGCTGGTTGGACGTTGAATAATAAATAAAAAATGTTAAAATTTAATAAACAATTAATAGTTTATGCGCTGGCGGTAATCAGTATTATGGTAATTATTGTTTAAAAAATAATGTTTATAAAATTACATTAATTATTTGAAAACAAAATTATCAACAGCTTATTCAACCATGTCGTGCATATAGAGAAATTTCCGGTTTATTGGATGAGGCCAAAGAATTGACTCATGATGAGATTAACGCTTTAAGACCTTTGTTCGCAGAGTTGCAATTGCAATATGATTTTGTGGTTAGCAAAACTAGTGAAGGAGCTCAAATCGACGAAATATTCGAACAGCAATATGAGGCCACTTTAAGGGAATTTGAGGAGCAACTTAACAACATATTCCCCCAAGAAGCAGCAACCCAGTATGACACCAGTTTACCCTCAGTAGAGGATATTATGGGCAAACCCGATTTTAGTCTAATGACCAAAGAACAACAAATGGAATTTTTAGATATGCAAAGTATACTACAAGATGCTCTAGATGAGGCCCAGATCAATCTTAATGCCTTAGTAGCCAGAGCTTTAATGTTGGAAAGCAATTTGCTTAAAATTAATAAACCCAAAATTATTATGTTAATTTTAAAGGCTCTAAAATTGGGCTATAAGGCAGCGGCTCGGGTGGGACGTGCTGCTTACTGCACTTACTCTCATATACCACAATTAAATACCTCTCTGCACTCTCTTTACGAAGGTGTAGATTGCTATTTATACACTACATCCCTGATAGTTAAAATCCAAAATGAAACCTATAACACTGTGAAGACGGTCAGGAAAAATGTTTTTGAATTGGCGGTAGTTTATAAAAAGGTAGCCCAGAAAAATTCTCTTATGGGTAAAATTGTTTCGGTAATTTTAAATGTCACCAAAATAGCCAGAAGTATTTTGGATACCATTAGCACTGCTAAGCAGGTTTTGGATAGTGTGGAGCATCAATTGCCTTCGGCTGCCCAGGAAGTGGCCAATTGTGGTTCAAATTTTGCCGTTAAAATACCTTTCATGATTGAGTCCGTTTCCAATGTTACCGAGTGTATATTGTTTGTTGATAACACCAAGATTGAATACGATTTTATGAAACCCGAAGAGGAATATAATAAGGAACCCCAAACATTTATACCAGATATTGAAAATGATGAGAACGATGAGGATGTGGAAGAGGATGCTGGTGATAGTAAATAAGTTTAATATTTAAACGAGTTTTTTTTTTAGTTTCTAATAATAAAGTTTTGTTTGTAAAGTTATTGAGAATGAATATATTGATTTACTTTTGAGAGAAATGGCACTGTTAAAACGTTTCAAAAAGGGCCATAAATTGCGTTATTTGAAATTTTCAGGACACGATATCTCAAATCCTAGATGTGAAGGAGAAATTCGCATTCAGTGCTGATTAATGCTTTTGAAAAGTATAACTTAGTCTCAGAAAGCAAACATATTTTTTATTAAAAGGCACCACAATTTTTTCGGCATTTACTAGGGTGATCGGTTTTTTTACTTTTTAAAAACCGGTTTCGAATACTTTCATTTGCTTTGTATTCAAAGATTACTTAAATTAAATTTTGAAGGAAATAATAATACAGACCGTATAAATTTTAAAAATATTGGAGTCCAGAAACTAGAGTTAATTTTTCTAATATAACTTTTATTAAACATTTTTGATTATCCTAATTAATTAACAAATTTTATTTGTAAAATTTATTGGAATAACTATTTGATAAAACTTTATCAATCTTAAGATTATAATCCAATTACAATTATTAATTTGCTGCTAAAATATTATGGAAGTGTTGGAATGTCCCACTTTTTCCATTTTTTTTTTTTTTTTTTTTGGACATTAAAGAAATAATGTAAATTAGACGACTATATCTAAAGTTATACAGTTGTATTCATAAAAAATGCTTATTTTAGATTTAAATCACACAATAGTTAAAGTACACTTTAGACTTAAAAGCCATTAATAAAATTGTGGTATTCATAAACAAATAATAAACCTACATTAACTATTGTGCTGTTTATTGTTTAACTTGGCAGCACTGTACAATTTGGCTGTCATTTTCTGTGTTAGTGTTGCGTACAATTAGGATAAAATATTCGTTGAGTCGGTTTTCTTAGTTTTATATTTTTGGTTATAACACATTTTTGAAAATAAGAACGAACTTTTAAGAAAAATAAATGTATACATGGCTACAATAAATATATATTTAGTTCAGATGAATGAATATAACATATATATTTCTAATTATAATTAAAAGTATTCGAATAACGAATATTTTGTGACAAAATAAACATCACTATGCACATTTTGTTATTTTTACTTATTTTTATAGCAATTTTTAATAAATTTTTGCAAATACTGATAAATTTCTTTGATAAAAGACTACATTTTATTGCCGAAGAAGATATTTTGTATTGATAGAACACTAATCAATATAATTTACACTCTTAATTACTTCATGGCTTTATATTTAGCGAATAAACTATGAAAAAGACAAATAAAATGATTGTGCCATGATTTGATTGACAGGCGGGCATTTCCAAATTGCCAAAAATAGTATTGACCTACTGGAATACTATCAAATATTCATCTATTAATCCAATAATGCCTAGATTTTAGTTTTTTTACCAAACTATAAACTTTTAAAATTTATCTGGAATTTTATTTACAAATTTGTAAAGGTTAAAATTACAATTTTTAGATTTCATTTCAGAATAAAACATGATTAGTTTTCGTCTTCAACCTAAAATTAATGAAAAAAGCTTAATCAGAGACAAAATTTGTAAGAATTCAACTTATTGTTGGCTTAAAGTAGGGTCGAGCGTACAATAAATTTTTTCTATTTGTCATTGGTTTATTGAAGGTATTTTAAGCTATTTGACGTTTATGAATACCATTTTCGTGGATTTTGCTTAATAATGTTTAATAAACCTAAATTAACTATTTATGAATACAACCGATAATCTTTTAAACTGTTAAAAATCACTTCGGGCTATGTTTTATTAATAAAATGTAAACATAAACGTTATTTTTTTTCAAATTAAAATAGATTTTGTTATTTATAATGAAAACCGGTTAACCGGTTTTTAATTAGTTAGTTTTTAAATACTTCGAACTCCCTAGTTAGTTAGTTAGTTAGTTAGTTAGTTGGTTAGTTAGTAGTTAGTTAGTTAGTTAGTTAGTTAGTAGTTAGTTAGTTAGTTAGTTAGTTAGTTAGTTAGTTAGTTAGTTAGTTAGTTAGTAGTTAGTTAGTTTAGTTAGTTAGTTAGTTAGTTAGTTAGTTAGTTAGTTAGTTAGTTAGTTAGTTAGTTAGTTAGTTAGTTAGTTAGTTAGTTAGTTAGTTAGTTAGTTAGTTAGTTAGTTAGTTAGTTAGTTAGTTAGTTAGTTAGTTAGTTAGTTAGTTAGTTAGTTAGTTAGTTAGTTAGTTAGTTAGTTAGTTAGTTAGTTAGTTAGTTAGTTAGTTAGTTAGTTAGTTAGTTAGTTAGTTAGTAGTTAGTTAGTTAGTTAGTTAGTTAGTTAGTTAGTTAGTTAGTTAGTTAGTTAGTTAGTTAGTTAGTTAGTTAGTTAGTTAGTTAGTTAGTTAGTTAGTTAGTTAGTTAGTTAGTTAGTTAGTTAGTTAGTTAGTTAGTTAGTTAGTTAGTTAGTTAGTTAGTTAGTTAGTTAGTTAGTTAGTTAGTTAGTTAGTTAGTTAGTTAGTTAGTTAGTTAGTTAGTTAGTTAGTTAGTTAGTTAGTTAGTTAGTTAGTTAGTTAGTTAGTTAGTTAGTTAGTTAGTTAGTTAGTTAGTTAGTTAGTTAGTTAGTTAGTTAGTTAGTTAGTTAGTTAGTTAGTTAGTTAGTTAGTAGTTAGTTAGTTAGTTAGTTAGTTAGTTAGTTAGTTAGTTAGTAGTTAGTTAGTTAGTTAGTTAGTTAGTTAGTTAGTTAGTTAGTTAGTTAGTTAGTTAGTTAGTTAGTTAGTTAGTTAGTTAGTAGTTAGTTAGTTAGTTAGTTAGTTAGTTAGTAGTTAGTTAGTTAGTTAGTTAGTAGTAGTTAGTTAGTTAGTTAGTTAGTTAGTTAGTTAGTTAGTTAGTTAGTAGTTAGTTAGTTAGTTAGTTAGTTAGTTAGTTAGTTAGTTAGTAGTTAGTTAGTTAGTTAGTTAGTTAGTTAGTTAGTTAGTTAGTTAGTTAGTTAGTTAGTTAGTTAGTTAGTTAGTTAGTTAGTTAGTTAGTTAGTTAGTTAGTTAGTTAGTTAGTTAGTTAGTTAGTAGTTAGTAGTTAGTTAGTTAGTTAGTTAGTTAGTTAGTTAGTAGTTAGTTAGTTAGTTAGTTAGTTAGTAGTTAGTTAGTTAGTTAGTTAGTTAGTAGTTAGTTAGTTAGTTAGTTAGTTAGTTAGTTAGTTAGTTAGTTAGTAGTTAGTTAGTAGTTAGTTAGTTAGTTAGTAGTTAGTTGGTTGGTTAGTTAGTTGGTTGGTTGGTTGGTTGGTTGGTTGGTTGGTTGGTTGGTTGGTTGGTTAGTTGGTTGGTTGGTTGGTTGGTTAGAAGTAGACATAGGCCATTATAAACCTTTTTGTGTATTACTTCACCAGGGTACTTCCCTCTCTTCTCTGTCTCTCTCTTCTTCTGTCCTCAATGAAAATGTCCTCCTTTTTTATTCTATTGATGGATATTACAATAGATCACAGCGGTCTACGAGTAGAGCTCTATTTTATAGTACATAACCCATTGAAATAAAACCGCTTAAATTAATAAATAATATTTTGAAAGGTTAATTTTATTTTCGAGATATTAAAAAATTACATATACATACATACATACATACACATATGTATTTGTTTTCCAGTTTTGTTTTCATTTTGCAAACTGTTTTACAATAAAAAAATATAATTAATAACATAAAAAATTGGCCAAGCAAATTAGTTCGCTATATAAATAATAAAATAAATATTAAATAGTTGTAAATACGAGTATTTCTTTCTTTGGCATAAAATTACACATTTCCATAGAAAATAATAATAATAAATAGTAGTAATAAGTAAATAAATTAATAAATATAAAATTTAAACAGTTTTACATTGACTAGACATAACTTTCCTTATGACGTTTAACATATTGATCACTTTGAGATTTATTTAAACGCTCGTTATTGAAACGACTCAAATCACCCGAAGCATTTTTGGGACTTCGTTGCAAAGCGTGTGGTGACGATTGAGACTTCATGACACTATCACGTGAAGTGGAGGACGCTTTTACCTCTGTGTCAGTCGAAACTATTTGGGGAGCTACGAGAATGTCGGTGAATAAACTTTGACGACATAGAGCCGATAGTGCACTGCCACTGGCGGTATTGGAATTCGTATGCGTGGTAGCTAACGTTCTTTTCGATTCGTTGGCCTTTTTACCCTTAACTCTACGTAGTTTGGAGGCCAGGGTAGCAAAACCTAATTTGCTGGAAATTTTACCAGATCTAGTAACTTGTCGTGGTATGGAATCATAAATGCCACCAAAATCCTGATCTGTGCCAGTGTCCGATTGTGTGGGTGGCGATTCGGCTCTTATCGTATCGGCACTTAGACTTTTGTGCAGTTCATTGTCCTCCGATTCGGCTAGTTCACAATGCACTGAACTTTCATCGGCTGTAGTAGAACTCAAACTTAAATCACTTTGACGTTTTTCGCCCCAATTTTCGGAACGTCGAAAATTTTCCCTTAATTTAACCACCGCTATGGGACTGGGTTTTTCACGTAGGAATTCTTCTTTGGCTTTCTGTATGCGTAAAGCTCGTTCGTTTAATGGAGTCATGGGTCTACAGGTTTGTTCGAATACTGGACTAGTGGGTTCCGAGTTAGTGGGTGTGGGATAATCGAATTTGATTTGTTGTGTAGTGGGTGTAAGAGATTTGCGTTCCCATTTTCTAGCTATGCGTGGTACGGTATTATCAAGTTTATCGGGAGAGAGAAATTTTGTAAAATCTGAATCTGCCACCGAAGACCCCGAATGTGTTTTGGCAATTTTATTTTCAATTCTCTTAATAGTGGCTCCTTTAAAATGCACTGGATTAACGCTAAAGCTTTTTTCATTATTTTTCCGGTATAAGTGATCTTTTTTGCTTTTGGGATATTGCAGCATATTTTGAAATCGAGTAATGTTGTCTAACTTTAAGGGACTTTCTCGAGTGCGATTCAGCAAACGAAAGCTGTCTGTAGCCAAGGGTGTGCGAAAACCTGTGGAGCTTTTGCCAGACTTGGCTTCTGCTGTTTGCTTTAAACTTTGGACACTGCGTGTCTTGCGCAGATCATCAGAGTTGTTGTCGGAACGTACATCATCTAAACTAATGGATTTGTGCACTAATAGAACACGTGGCTTGAGTTCTATTTCCAAATCTCTTATTAATGCTTCCTTTTGTGAACCCGTAAGACTAGAAGTTTTTTCGTTATTTAAAGGTTTTTCTTTATTCGTTTGGTTATTGGTTTTAGCATTGGTCTCAGTGGGAGAATGTAGAATTTCCTGCTCTATAACAGCCACACCATCTATAGCCATGGGTTCCTGCACTGCAGTAAATACTTTTCTTTTAGTTTTCACAAATACATTGGGTAAAGAAGTCGAGGTGGCCAAAGGCAGTCGAGCAAAAGTGGCATTATGCTGAACACCACTCTCTATAGTTCGGTTAGTCGTATCACATATCTGTTGTATAGGCTGACCGGGTTTAACTTTCAAAACATAAACCATATCCTCTGCTATGGTGGCCGAACTAGGATCTTCATCGAAGGACCTTTGCTTGAGACGATAATTTTTACGTTTTAAACGCCGTGGTGTTTCTAGAATACTATGATTATCCTCATCACTGCTATCACTTTCGGTTTTTGAATTTTGTCTCGAACCCATTTTACGCAAACGAACTTTCTTTTTGGCTCCACCCATCATATTTGCGGCACCCATTGCACCACCTGGCAGACCACCAATACCATTGCTATTACTAAATGTTTTCGGCTTAATTTCGTTCTCCACCATTGAAGTACTCAACTCATCGGTTGCTTCTAGCGTAGTGGAGAGTGTGTCGAAACGGTTTTCGGTTGGTGTTGCAGTTATCGGTGGTAGATATAATTCCTCATCGGCTATTATATTTATATCTGGCACTATATCTTTAGAGAAACGTGGATACCCTCCTTCTGCAAAGAAAATTATATGAAAGTCGCTTGTTTTAATTATGTTGCCCGAACTTACGTATATTTTGCTTGAGAATTTCTAGGGTTTCGTGTAAACCCTGGATTTCTTCATTATATTCTAGATTTCGTTCCTCCATAATCTCTTGACAGCAAGCTTCATCTAGAGGACTTTTTTCGCACTAAAATTAAAATAAATTAAATCTGAGTTAAATGTTTTTAACATAAGAAACTATGGGTTCAGCTCTTGTTCAGTTTTAGTTCAGTTCTAGTTCAATTCTATTTAAATTCTAGTTCAGTTCTAGTTCAGTTCTAGTTCAGTTCTAGTTCAGTTCTAGTTCAGTTCTAGTTCAGTTCTAGTTCAGTTCTAGTTCAGTTCTAGTTCAGTTCTAGTTCAGTTCTAGTTCAGTTCTAGTTCAGTTCTAGTTCAGTTCAAGTTCAGTTCTAGTTCAGTTCTAGTTCAGTTCTAGTTCAGTTCTAGTTCAGTTCTAGTTCAGTTCTAGTTCAGTTCTAGTTCAGTTCTAGTTCAGTTCTAGTTCAGTTCTAGTTCAGTTCTAGTTCAGTTCTAGTTCAGTTCTAGTTCAGTTCTAGTTCAGTTCTAGTTCAGTTCTAGTTCAGTTCTAGTTCTAGTTCAGTTCTAGTTCAGTTCTAGTTCAGTTCTAGTTCAGTTCTAGTTCTAGTTGCCGACTAGTCCAGCTTTTGTCAAATTAGTTTATCACAACCCACTTACCAAATTCCTCAAACGACTCAGTTCATTTTGTACGTCCGATATGGCATTCAAAACATTAGGTTTCATTAGATTATCAGCGTAATAAGAATAACTGCTGCGTATTAAAGCCAGGACGCTATCACATAAATGCAACGTTTCATTTTCAGCAATATCCGTGGATTTTTGTTTCAATAACTTTAGTAATTCTTCGGAATTTTTCAATACATTCAATAAAGGCGCCACATTTGTATGAGATTCAAAACTTTGTATTTTCCTCGAATTGCTAAAAAATATATAGCTTCAATAATATAAAAATCATAAATATAGCTGCCTTACCAAAAATCTTTACAAGCTTTTTCCTCATACTTATAAATGGGCGTTTGCTTTTTATCCAGGGGTGGTAATAACTTTAAAGGGGAAGCTGTCTCTACTATATGATCCTCCACTTCTACCATAACCGCCTCCGGTTCGTCATATTTTTTATTGTAATCACTATCCAAGGCCAAAGCATCGGTGCTACTCACCACTCCCTCCATTTCTTTCAACTCGTTGACATCATTCAACGATAGACTGGAGGCCTGTTGGGAAATAACTGGCAAAGCAATACTAGGCGAAATACTGTCCAATGATAGGGAACGACTAAGTGTGGGAGAGTTTTCATCTGTTGAAAAATGCATTTAGATGTTTATTGTGATTTTTTTTGCAAGGAAAATAACTTACGATTATGTGACTCTTTTGAAATGCGTTTAACATCAATTGGACAATAACCGGGATGCAGCAAAGCAAATGTAGATGATTCTGGTCCTATGCCTCTCGCTTTTTCCCATTCATAAAGTTTACGTGTGAATTTGCGAGAAATACCCTCAAATTTCATAACACCCGCAGAGGTTTTTACTTCAATTTCCTTGGCAGGATGTTCACTTACAATGGCCTTTAGTTTGGCTAATCTGTATTTGAGTTTAAAATCATATTAAAGAAAAGATTCCTATTATTTTTAATATTCAATACCTTTCGGACTTTTCTTTATCGTGGGGCTTGTGTTTATCTATACGCTTATCCTTATCACCAGCGCGGTCATCATCTGATTCTCCTTTCTTACCCGATCCACCATGTTTATAGGTACGTTTCAGAGAATCTGTGCAACTTGTTGAAGATCCACCACGTTTTATTTTATTCCATTGTTCTGTAATTTTATTTATAAGAAATATATTAAATATTAACGCAAAAGTTCTTATATGGGGTCTAGATCCAAAATATATATAGGTCTGTCTTTACACTCACCCAATTTCTTTTGGAAATCTTCGGGTAAATCCTTTTGATCAGGCAGTGGACTTAATCCCTGGCCTTCTAATTTCAACTGGCCCGTTTTCCACAAATGCCAATCAATCTTTGTATTCGGATCTTTAGGTATAGTAGGAGACATTGGTGCGGCCGGTTGTATGCCACCTATAGAAGCTTGTTTCTTAACACGCCATTTTTGTAATTTCTTCTTGAAATCAGGTGTAAGATTCTCTTCTAAAAGTTTGGTCGATATATTACTGCTAATAGCCGAGGGGTTCGGCGATATAGGTTCGGGAGGTCTGGGTACAGCTACTAAAGCCATAGCTGGAAAAGCAGAAAGAATTAAATAAACATATCGCTTTTTACATAATCTACACACCTCTATTTGATTTTAGTTTCTGCCATTCTTTGCGCTTATTCTCAAATTCTTTATCCAATTTAGCTCTTAAGATCTGATAACGTCTATTTATTTCATCCTGTTGCAGTTCATAACTTTTGCGATTAGTCAAATGATTGGGGGAGTTAGGTTCAGAAAAATCCCCACTAGAAACATCTTCACATTCTAATTTAATGAAAAAAATTAGGTTATACTTCACATTAAAAGTTTGTTTATGAATATACTAACCGTATTCTGCAAAGAAATCAGAATGCCGGGAAGGACTTGAGGGTACAGATGAATTGACTGGCGATGAAATTTTTCTAAACGTACGATTTAATGATTGTGTACCATCTTGTGGACTGGCTTTTAATAGATGAGGTGAAGTGTAATATTGATGATCCGAGTCAGTAAGATCCTGGTAGGGCGGTTTAATAATGACAATGGAATTCAAGGACTCGGTTAAAAAGTAATAAAATATATTGTTTAAATATTTGCTTTCAAAATTACCTGTTTCAAATTCAAATTTAAAGGGCTAGGAGGAGTACGATTTTTGCGCTTATTACCAGGCGGTATAACAACCTCAACATCTTCGGGCAGTACTTCAAAATCAGGCACCAATTTGCATTTACGTATAGACTTATTCGATGATGATTTACTAGCAATGCCACTGCTATTCAAATCCGATGGTGTGGTCGCTATTAAACTATCCGGAGATTTTGATTCTTGTAGTTGTGGTTGTGATGCAGATCTTTCACCCTGCGCCTCTAGTATATCACTTTTTGAAGAATCTCTTCCTGTTTAATTTATAGCGAAAATTTTAAATGTTTATTTTAAATTATTCATAAACAATTGGATAAATATAATGTTTATATAATTACTCATGCCACAGGCGTTATCAATATCATCCATTGAACTTGCCGAACTGATGGTACCCGGTGTACCGGCATCACTAAGTAGATGACCAGATGATGAACTTAAAATGCTATCAGCCGAACTGGTACCGCAAGGTAATGATGGTACACGCAAATATCTGCGGAGGAAAAAATATGGAAAATTATTATATAAATAAGGGAGTACTTTGCAATTGATTTTTTAAATACAATTTTGGTGTTCGAAAAACTTAATAATCGGAATGTACATTGTGCATACTTTTTAATATTGTCCCGACGGCGAGTTCAGTTCTAGGTCAGTTCTTGTTCAATTTTTGTTCAATTCTAGTTAAGTTCTAGATCAAGTTCAGTTCTAGTTCAGTTCTAGTTCAGTTCTAGTTCAGTTCTAGTTCGTTCTAGTTCAGTTCTAGTTCAGTTCTAGTTCAGTTCTAGTTCAGTTCAGTTCTAGTTCAGTTCTAGTTCAATTCTAGTTAAGTTCTAGATCAAGTTCAGTTCTAGTTCAGTTCTAGTTCAGTTCTAGTTCAGTTCTAGTTCAGTTCTAGTTCAGTTCTAGTTCAGTTCTAGTTCAGTTCTAGTTCAGTTCAGTTCTAGTTCAGTTCTAGTTCAGTTCTAGTTCAGTTCTAGTTCAGTTCTAGTTCAGTTCAAGTTCAATTCAAGTTCAGCTCTATTTCAGTTCTAGTTCAGTTCAAGTTCAGTTCCGTTCTAGTTCTAGTTCCGTTCTAGTTCTAGTTCCGTTCTAGTTCTAGTTCCGTTCTAGTTCAGTTCTAGTTCTAGTACTTTGCAATTGATTTTTTAAATACAATTTTGGTGTTCGAAAAACTTAATAATCGGAATGTACATTGTGCATACTTTTTAATATTGTCCCGACGGCGAGTTCAGTTATAGGTCAGTTCTTGTTCAATTTTTGTTCAATTCTAGTTAAGTTCTAGATCAAGTTCAGTTCTAGTTCAGTTCTAGTTCAGTTCTAGTTCAGTTCTAGTTCAGTTCTAGTTCAGTTCTAGTTCAGTTCTAGTTCAGTTCTAGTTCAGTTCTAGTTCAGTTCAGTTCTAGTTCAGTTCTAGTTCAGTTCTAGTTCAGTTCTAGTTCAGTTCTAGTTCAGTTCTAGTTCAGTTCAAGTTCAGTTCAAGTTCAGCTCTATTTCAGTTCTAGTTCAGTTCAAGTTCAGTTCCGTTCTAGTTCTAGTTCCGTTCTAGTTCCGTTCTAGTTCTAGTTCCGTTCTAGTTCAGTTCTAGTTCAGTTCTAGTTCAGTTCTAGTTCAGTTCTAGTTCAGTTCTAGTTCAGTTCTAGTTCAGTTCTAGTTCAGTTCTAGTTCAGTTCTAGTTCAGTTCTAGTTCAGTTCTAGTTCAGTTCTAGTTCAGTTCTAGTTCAGTTCTAGTTCAGTTCTAGTTCAGTTCAGTTCTAGTTCAGTTCTAGTTCAGTTCTAGTTCAGTTCTAGTTCAGTTCTAGTTCAGTTCTAGTTCAGTTCTAGTTCAGTTCTAGTTCAGTTCTAGTTCAGTTCTAGTTCAGTTCTAGTTCTAGTTCAGTTCTAGTTCAGTTCTAGTTCAGTTCTAGTTCAGTTCTAGTTCAGTTCTAGTTCAGTTCTAGTTCAGTTCTAGTTCAGTTCTAGTTCAGTTCTAGTTCAGTTCTAGTTCAATTCTAGTTCAGTTCTAGTTCAGTTCTAGTTTCAGTTCTAGTTCAGTTCTAGTTCAGTTCTAGTTCAGTTCTAGTTCAGTTCTAGTTCAGTTCTAGTTCAGTTCTAGTTCAGTTCTAGTTCAGTTCTAGTTCAGTTTAGTTCAGTTCTTGTTCAGTTCTAGTTCAGTTCTAGTTCAGTGCTAGTTCAGTTCTAGTTCAGTTCTAGTTCAGTTCTAGTTCAGTTCTAGTTCTAGTTCAGTTCTAGTTCAGTTCTAGTTCAGTTCTAGTTTAGTTCTAGTTCAGTTCTAGTTCTAGTTCAGTTCAAATTTAGTTCTAGTTCTAGTTCAGTTCAGTTCTAGTTCAGTTCTAGTTCAGTTCTAGTTCAGTTCAAGTTCAGTTCTAGTTCAGTTCTAGTTCAGTTCTAGTTTAGTTCTAGTTCAGTTCTAGTTCAATTCTAGTTCAGTTCTAGTTCAGTTCTAGTTCAGTTCTAGTTCAATTCTAGTTCAGTTCTAGTTCAGTTCTAGTTCAGTTCTAGTTCAGTTCTAGTTCAGTTCTAGTTCAGTTCTAGTTCAGTTCTAGTTCAGTTCTAGTTCAGTTCTAGTTCAGTTCTAGTTCAGTTCTAGTTCAGTTCTAGTTCAGTTCTAGTTCAGTTCTAGTTCAGTTCTAGTTCAGTTCTTGTTCAGTTCTAGTTCAGTTCTAGTTCAGTTCTAGTTCAGTTCTAGTTCAGTTCTAGTTCAGTTCTAGTTCAGTTCTAGTTCAGTTCTAGTTCAGTTCAGTTCTAGTTTAGTCATAATTTATGTCAATTGTTTTCAACCTGTCAACTAGTAGCCTGACCTCATGAACAAAGTAGGAAAACCTTAATTTCGTGCCAAGTCAGGAAAAATATGCATGTATAAAACTATCTGCAGGATCCAATAGATCGTACTCCGTATACAGTAGCTTTGAACGTCATTCAATACCACGATTGCAGATTACTGCATGAATGAAGCAGAAATAAAGAAAAAACTCAGCAAAAACAAGAGTTGCTCTAGCTCATACTATTTCATTGAGCCCAATGGATTTATAGAATTTTAAGAGTGGGAAGTACCTTAAATTTTGTATATGTAAGTACTCACCTCGCCACTTCTGTATTATTGGGGGTAAGTCCAATGCTATCACGAGAGCCCTCAAGTAAGGCGGGTACATTTGCTCTTTCCCATTTAAAGGCAGCTTTAACTTTGGTCCATTTTGATACTTTAGATTTACTATCACTATAAGTACTTTGACGTCGCAATAGATGACCTGCATTACTCTTAGAAGTATCACGATCACCGCGCATACTAGACATATCCTCAATCATAAAAGATTTGCTGCGTTCACGTTGTCTAAAAAAACAAATTTTTGAAATTCTGAATCTCGCAAAAATATAAAAAATCTTACTGCTTAATATCCTGCAGCTTTGGTTGATTTTGCTGTTGATGATGATGATGAGGTTGTCCAATTTGTTCAGGTTTTAGTATGGTCTCTAGCAAAGCTATAGATTGTTCCATATCTTGATGATCAATTTCCTGATCGGAAAATGTTGTTACTAATGGTGGTTTATCCACAGGTTTTGGATGCTCAAACTATTTAAGAAAAACTTTAAAATATTAAAATTAAATTTATTAAATTATAACTTTTTACCAGCTTACCTTACGTTCCAATGTTCTAACATAACGTAGACACTCCTTACGCTGAGACATATCTCTTTCCAGGGACAAATATTGATCATACATAGTGTACATACGATTCAATTGTTCAATGGCTCCGTAAGCAGCCAAAGCAGCTGTTATTGTCGAAGTCAAACGATATTGTAATGGCTCTATGGATTCTTCGCATTCCTTACGTATTCTATCACAACATTGGCACTGATGTTGACGTTGTTTATTATCTTCATCTCGTGAACCTTTCCGTTCATTTGACATGGTTTGATTGGTATTATGGAAATTCTGACAATCATTTGCTATAGTTCTGTTCAACATTTTTTGAAATTCCTCTTGACGTTCAGCATAGTTAAGTAGACCATGAAATTCACTGGGTAAATCCTTTTTCGTTGGTGGATAAACGAAAACATTTTCGATTTGAGAATTTCTTGCCAGGGCTTCTCGGGGATCTGGTGGCGGTGTAGGTAGCGATTCTCGCGGAATGATTGTTGAAGTA